>NW_026290955.1:52500-132500 GCF_023373465.1 Oncorhynchus keta | reverse complement strand
ATAGGGAACAGGGCTCTGGTCTATAGTAGTTCCACTATAGGGAATAGGGCTCTGGTCTATAGTAGTGCCACTATTTAGGAATAGGGCTCTGGTCTATAGTAGTACCACTATATAGGGAATAGGGCTCTGGTTTATAGTAGTGTACTATATAGGGAATAGGGCTCTGGTCTATAGTAGTACCACTATATAGGGAATAGGGCTCTGGTCTATAGTAGTGTACTATATAGGGAATAGGGCTCTGGTCTATAGTAGTACCACTATATAGGGAATAGGGCTCTGGTCTATAGTAGTACCACTATATATGGAATAGGGCTCTGGTCTATAGTAGTACCACTATATAGGGAATAGGGCTCTGGTCTATAGTAGTACCACTATATAGGGAATAGGGCTCTGGTCTATAGTAGTACCACTATATAGGGAATAGGGCTCTGGTCTATAGTAGTACCACTATATAGGGAATAGGGCTCTGGTCTATAGTAGTACCACTATATAGGGAATAGGGCTCTGGTCTATAGTGCACTATATAGGTAATAGGGCTCTGGTCTATAGTAGTACCACTATATAGGGAATAGGGCTCTGGTCTATAGTAGTACCACTATATAGGGAATAGGGCTCTGGTCTATAGTAGTACCACTATATAGGGAATAGGGCTCTGGTCTATAGTAGTACCACTATATAGGGAATAGGGCTCTGGTCTATAGTAGTGCCACTATTTAGGAATAGGGCTCTGGTCTATAGTAGTACCACTATATAGGGAATAGGGCTCTGGTCTATAGTAGTGTACTATATAGGGAATAGGGCTCTGGTCTATAGTAGTACCACTATATAGGGAATAGGGCTCTGGTTTATAGTAGTACCACTATATAGGAATAGGGCTCTGGTCTATAGTAGTACCACTATATAGGGAATAGGGCTCTGGTCTATGGTAGTACCACTATATAGGGAATAGGGCTCTGGTCTATAGTAGTACCACTATATAGGTAATAGGGCTCTGGTCTATAGTAGTACCACTATATAGGGAATAGGGCTCTGGTCTATAGTAGTGTACTATATAGGGAATAGGGCTCTGGTCTATAGTGCACTATATAGGTAATAGGGCTCTGGTCTATAGTAGTACCACTATATAGGGAATAGGGCTCTGGTCTATAGTAGTACCACTATATAGGGAATAGGGCTCTGGTCTATAGTAGTACCACTATATAGGGAATAGGGCTCTGGTTTATAGTAGTACCACTATATAGGGAATAGGGCTCTGGTCTATAGTAGTACCACTATATAGGGAATAGGGCTCTGGTCTATAGTAGTACCACTATATAGGGAATAGGGCTCTGGTCTATAGTAGTACCGCTATATAGGGAATAGGGCTCTGGTCTATAGTAGTACCACTATATAGGGAATAGGGTTCTGGTCTATAGTAGTACCACTATATAGGAATAGGGCTCTGGTCTATAGTAGTGTACTATATAGGAATAGGGCTCTGGTCTATAGTAGTACCACTATATAGGGAATAGGGCTCTGGTCTATAGTAGTACCACTATATATAGGGAATAGGGCTCTGGTCTAAAGTAGTACCACTATATAGGGAATAGGGCTCTGGTCTATAGTAGTACCACTATATAGGGAATAGGGCTCTGGTCTATAGTAGTACCACTATATAGGGAATAGGGCTCTGGTCTATAGTAGTACCACTATATAGGGAATAGGGCTCTGGTCTATAGTAGTACCACTATATAGGGAATAGGGCTCTGGTCTATAGTAGTACCACTATATAGGGAATAGGGCTCTGGTCTATAGTAGTACCACTATATAGGGAATAGGGCTCTGGTCTATAGTAGTGTACTATATAGGGAATAGGGCTCTGGTCTATAGTAGTACCACTATATAGGGAATAGGGCTCTGGTCTATAGTAGTACCACTATATAGGGAATAGGGCTCTGGTCTATAGTAGTACCACTATATAGGAATAGGGCTCTGGTCTATAGTAGTACCACTATATAGGAATAGGGCTCTGGTCTATAGTAGTGTACTATATAGGAATAGGGCTCTGGTCTATAGTAGTACCACTATATAGGGAATAGGGCTCTGGTCTATAGTAGTACCACTATATAGGGAATAGTGTGCCATTAAGGAAGCAGACAGGGATTTCACAGCTGTGTCTTTGGGTGCTATTAGCAGGGCCAGATGAAACGACTGATTGTGCTCTACTAAAGCAGCGAGGCGTCACATGAAGCCGACATGCTGTTGATTAGCCCTAAAGGATGTCAGGTGGTCTCACAGACTCAGCGGCTGAGAGAGGAAGGAATGCCGTGGTGGCTGATGGGATATTTTAGAGAAGTCTTTAGAGAACATTACGTTTTTGTGTGTTTTTAAAATTGATAAACGTGGAAGACTTATTTTATTATATTTTATACCCATAAAGATCAAATCTAAAATGTTTAATCTGGATATTCCTCCTTTAGAGAGACAGAGAGAGAGAGACAGAGAGAGAGAGACAGAGAGAGAGAGAGAGAGAGAGAGACAGAGAGAGAGAGAGAGAGAGAGAGAGAGAGAGAGAGAGAGAGAGAGAGAGACAGAGAGAGAGACAGAGAGACAGAGAGAGAGACAGAGAGAGTGAGAAAGAGAGAAAGAGGGAGTGAGAAAGAGAGAGAAAAGAGAGAGAGAGAGAGAGAGAGAGAGAGAGAGAAGAGAGAGCAGAGAGAGAGAGAGAGAGAGAGAGAGAGAGAGAGAGAGAGAGAGAGAGAGAGAGGGGGTGAGAGAGACAGAGAGAGAGAGAGAGACAGAGAGAGACAGAGAGAGAGAGAGAGAGAGAGGGGGGGTGAGAGAGACAGAGAGAGAGAGAGAGAGAGAGAGAGAGAGAGGGGGGTGAGAGAGACAGAGAGAGAGAGAGAGAGAGAGAGAGAGAGAGAGAGAGAGAGAGAGAGAGAGAGAGAGAGACAGAGAGAGACAGAGAGAGAGACAGAGAGAGAGAGAGAGAGAGAGAGAGAGAGAGAGAGAGAGAGAGAGAGAGAGAGAGAGAGAGAGGGGGGTGAGAGAGACAGCGAGAGAGAGAGAGAGAGAGAGAGAGAGAGAGAGAGAGAGAGAGAGAGGGGGGGTGAGAGAGACAGAGAGAGAGAGAGAGAGAGAGAGAGAGGGGGGTGAGAGAGACAGAGAGAGAGAGAGAGAGAGAGAGAGAGAGAGAGAGAGAGAGACAGAGAGAGACAGAGAGAGAGACAGAGAGAGAGAGAGAGAGAGAGAGAGAGAGAGAGAGAGAGAGAGAGAGAGAGAGAGAGAGGGGTGAGAGAGAGAGAGAGAGAGAGAGAGAGAGAGAGAGAGAGAGAGAGAGAGAGAGAGAGGGGGTGAGAGAGACAGAGAGAGAGAGAGAGAGAGAGAGAGAGGGGGGGGTGAGAGAGACAGAGAGAGAGAGAGAGAGAGAGAGAGAGAGAGAGAGAGAGAGAGACAGAGAGAGAGAGAGAGAGAGACAGAGAGAGAGAGAGAGAGAGAGAGAGAGAGAGAGAGAGAGAGAGAGAGAGAGAGAGAGAGAGAATACACAGTCTTGTGCTAAAAAGTCCCATGATAACAAGTGATACCTATTACAACTCAACACTATACTGAAAGGCTCATTCCTGAACCGTTAGGGCCCTCTGACTACACAGGCCATTATGTGATTGTGTTGTATGTGAGCACGGTCAAACAGTGGTCGTTTGTCATTAGAAACAGTGGTGATCCCCCCCAAACGTGTGTAATTAAGTTTCATGGGCTTTACCAGGGCTCAAGGGGCCAGCAGGCAGAGCGTAACGGGCCGAGAGCCCGAAACAGAGACAGATATAGACAGAGAGTAACGGGCCGAGAGCCCGAAACAGAGACAGATATAGACAGAGTGTAACGGGCCGAGAGCCCAAAACAGAGACACATATAGACAGAGTGTAACGGGCCGAGAGCCCGAAACAGAGACACATATAGACAGAGTGTAACGGGCCGAGAGCCCGAAACAGAGACAGATATAGACAGAGCGTAACGGGCCGAGAGCCCGAAACAGAGACACATATAGACAGAGTGTAACGGGCCGAGAGCCCGAAACAGAGACACATATAGACAGAGTGTAACGGGCCGAGAGCCCGAGACAGAGACACATATAGACAGAGAGTAACGGGCCGAGAGCCCGAAACAGAGACAGATTTAGACAGAGAGTAACGGGCCGAGAGCCCGAAATAGAGACAGATATAGACAGAGTGTAACGGGCCGAGAGCCCGAAACAGAGACACATATAGACAGAGCGTAACGGGCCGAGAGCCCGAAACAGAGACACATATAGACAGAGAGTAACGGGCCGAGAGCCTGAAACAGAGACAGATATAGACAGAGTGTAACGGGCCGAGAGCCCGAAACAGAGACACATATAGACAGAGTGTAACGGGCCGAGAGCCCGAAACAGAGACACATATAGACAGAGCGTAACGGGCCGAGAGCCTGAAACAGAGACAGATATAGACAGAGAGTAACGGGCCGAGAGCCCGAAATAGAGACAGATATAGACAGAGAGTAACGGGCCGAGAGCCCGAAATAGAGACAGATATAGACAGAGTGTAACGGGCCGAGAGCCTGAAACAGAGACAGATATAGACAGAGTGTAACGGGCCGAGAGCCTGAAACAGAGACAGATATAGACAGAGTGTAACGGGCCGAGAGCCCGAAACAGAGACACATATAGACAGAGCGTAACGGGCCGAGAGCCTGAAACAGAGACAGATATAGACAGAGTGTAACGGGCCGAGAGCCTGAAACAGAGACACATATAGACAGAGCGTAACGGGCCGAGAGCCCGAAACAGAGACACATATAGACAGAGCGTAACGGGCCGAGAGCCCGAAACAGAGACACATATAGACAGAGCGTAACGGGCCGAGAGCCCGAAACAGAGACACATATAGACAGAGCGTAACGGGCCGAGAGCCCGAAACAGAGACACATATAGACAGAGCGTAACGGGCCGAGAGCCCGAAACAGAGACACATATAGACAGAGCGTAACGGGCCGAGAGCCCGAAACAGAGACACATATAGACAGAGCGTAACGGGCCAAGAGCCCGAAACAGAGACACATATAGACAGAGTGTAACGGGCCGAGAGCCCGAAACAGAGACACATATAGACAGAGCGTAACGGGCCGAGAGCCCGAAACAGAGACACATATAGACAGAGCGTAACGGGCCGAGAGCCCGAAACAGAGACACATATAGACAGAGCGTAACGGGCCGAGAGCCCGAAACAGAGACACATATAGACAGAGCGTAACGGGCCGAGAGCCCGAAACAGAGACACATATAGACAGAGCGTAACGGGCCGAGAGCCCGAAACAGAGACACATATAGACAGAGCGTAACGGGCCGAGAGCCCAAACAGAGACACATATAGACAGAGCGGGCCGAGAGCCCGGGAGACACATATAGAGAGCCCCCGAAACAGAGACACATATAGACAGAGCGTAACGGGCCGAGAGCCCGAAACAGAGACACATATAGACAGAGCGTAACGGGCCGAGAGCCCGAAACAGAGAAAGATATAGACAGAGTGTAACGGGCCGAGAGCCCGAAACAGAGACACATATAGACAGAGCGTAACGGGCCGAGAGCCCGAAACAGAGACACATATAGACAGAGCGTAACGGGCCGAGAGCCCGAAACAGAGACACATATAGACAGAGTGTAACGGGCCGAGAGCCCGAAACAGAGACACATATAGACAGAGTGTAACGGGCCGAGAGCCTGAAACAGAGACAGATATAGACAGAGTGTAACGGGCCGAGAGCCTGAAACAGAGACACATATAGACAGAGTGTAACGGGCCGAGAGCCTGAAACAGAGACAGATATAGACAGAGTGTAACGGGCCGAGAGCCCGAAACAGAGACACATATAGACAGAGTGTAACGGGCCGAGAGCCTGAAACAGAGACAGATATAGACAGAGTAACGGGCCGAGAGCCCAAACAGAGACACATATAGACAGAGTGTAAAGGGCCGAGAGCCCGAAACAGAGACACATATAGACAGAGTGTAACGGGCCGAGAGCCCGAAACAGAGACACATATAGACAGAGTGTAACGGGCCGAGAGCCCGAAACAGAGACACATATAGACAGAGCGTAACGGGCCGAGAGCCCGAAACAGAGACACATATAGACAGAGCGTAACGGGCCGAGAGCCCGAAACAGAGACACATATAGACAGAGTGTAACGGGCCGAGAGCCCGAAACAGAGACACATATAGACAGAGTGTAACGGGCCGAGAGCCCGAAACAGAGACACATATAGACAGAGCGTAACGGGCCGAGAGCCCGAAACAGAGACACATATAGACAGAGCGTAACGGGCCGAGAGCCCGAAACAGAGACACATATAGACAGAGCGTAACGGGCCGAGAGCCCGAAACAGAGACACATATAGACAGAGCGTAACGGGCCGAGAGCCCGAAACAGAGACACATATAGACACAGCGTACGGGCCGAGAGCCCGAAACAGAGACACATATAGACAGAGCGTAACGGGCCGAGAGCCCGAAACAGAGACACATATAGACAGAGCGTAACGGGCCGAGAGCCCGAAACAGAGACACATATAGACAGAGCAACGGGCCGAGAGCCCGAAACAGAGACACATATAGACAGAGCGTAACGGGCCGAGAGCCCGAAACAGAGACACATATAGACAGAGTGTAACGGGCCGAGAGCCTGAAACAGAGACAGATATAGACAGAGCGTAACGGGCCGAGAGCCCGAAACAGAGACAGATATAGACAGAGAGTAACGGGCCGAGAGCCCGAAACAGAGACACATATAGACAGAGCGTAACGGGCCGAGAGCCCGAAACAGAGACAGATATAGACAGAGAGTAACGGGCCGAGAGCCCGAAACAGAGACACATATAGACAGAGAGTAACGGGCCGAGAGCCCGAAACAGAGACACATATAGACAGAGAGTAACGGGCCGAGAGCCCGAAACAGAGACACATATAGACAGAGAGTAACGGGCCGAGAGCCCGAAACAGAGACACATATAGACAGAGAGTAACGGGCCGAGAGCCCGAAACAGAGACACATATAGACAGAGAGTAACGGGCCGAGAGCCCGAAACAGAGACACATATAGACAGAGCGAACGGGCCGAGAGCCCGAAACAGAGACACATATAGACAGAGCGTAACGGGCCAAGAGCCCGAAACAGAGACACATATAGACAGAGTGTAACGGGCCGAGAGCCCGAAACAGAGACACATATAGACAGAGCGTAACGGGCCGAGAGCCCGAAACAGAGACACATATAGACAGAGCGTAACGGGCCGAGAGCCCGAAACAGAGACACATATAGACAGAGCGTAACGGGCCGAGAGCCCGAAACAGAGACACATATAGACAGAGCGTAACGGGCCGAGAGCCCGAAACAGAGACACATATAGACAGAGCGTAACGGGCCGAGAGCCCGAAACAGAGACACATATAGACAGAGCGTAACGGGCCGAGAGCCCGAAACAGAGACACATATAGACAGAGCGTAACGGGCCGAGAGCCCGAAACAGAGACACATATAGACAGAGCGTAACGGGCCGAGAGCCCGAAACAGAGACACATATAGACAGAGCGTAACGGGCCGAGAGCCCGAAACAGAGACACATATAGACAGAGCGTAACGGGCCGAGAGCCCGAAACAGAGAAAGATATAGACAGAGTGTAACGGGCCGAGAGCCTGAAACAGAGACACATATAGACAGAGCGTAACGGGCCGAGAGCCCGAAACAGAGACACATATAGACAGAGCGTAACGGGCCGAGAGCCCGAAACAGAGACACATATAGACAGAGCGTAACGGGCCGAGAGCCCGAAACAGAGACACATATAGACAGAGCGTAACGGGCCGAGAGCCCGAAACAGAGACACATATAGACACAGCGTAACGGGCCGAGAGCCCGAAACAGAGACACATATAGACAGAGCGTAACGGGCCGAGAGCCCGAAACAGAGACACATATAGACAGAGCGTAACGGGCCGAGAGCCCGAAACAGAGACACATATAGACAGAGCGTAACGGGCCGAGAGCCCGAAACAGAGACACATATAGACAGAGCGTAACGGGCCGAGAGCCCGAAACAGAGACACATATAGACAGAGCGTAACGGGCCGAGAGCCCGAAACAGAGAAAGATATAGACAGAGTGTAACGGGCCGAGAGCCCGAAACAGAGACACATATAGACAGAGCGTAACGGGCCGAGAGCCCGAAACAGAGACACATATAGACAGAGTGTAACGGGCCGAGAGCCCGAAACAGAGACACATATAGACAGAGAGTAACGGGCCGAGAGCCTGAAACAGAGACACATATAGACAGAGTGTAACGGGCCGAGAGCCTGAAACAGAGACAGATATAGACAGAGTGTAATGGGCCGAGAGCCCGAAACAGAGACACATATAGACAGAGTGTAACGGGCCGAGAGCCCGAAACAGAGACACATATAGACAGAGAGTAACGGGCCGAGAGCCTGAAACAGAGACACATATAGACAGAGTGTAACGGGCCGAGAGCCCGAAACAGAGACACATATAGACAGAGTGTAACGGGCCGAGAGCCTGAAACAGAGACAGATATAGACAGAGTGTAAAGGGCCGAGAGCCCGAAACAGAGACACATATAGACAGAGTGTAACGGGCCGAGAGCCCGAAACAGAGACACATATAGACAGAGTGTAACGGGCCGAGAGCCCGAAACAGAGACAGATATAGACAGAGCGTAACGGGCCGAGAGCCCGAAACAGAGACACATATAGACAGAGCGTAACGGGCCGAGAGCCCGAAACAGAGACACATATAGACAGAGTGTAACGGGCCGAGAGCCCGAAACAGAGACACATATAGACAGAGCGTAACGGGCCGAGAGCCCGAAACAGAGACACATATAGACAGAGTGTAACGGGCCGAGAGCCCGAAACAGAGACACATATAGACAGAGCGTAACGGGCCGAGAGCCCGAAACAGAGACACATATAGACAGAGTGTAACGGGCCGAGAGCCCGAAACAGAGACACATATAGACAGAGCGTAACGGGCCGAGAGCCCGAAACAGAGACACATATAGACAGAGAGTAACGGGCCGAGAGCCCGAAACAGAGACACATATAGACAGAGCGTAACGGGCCGAGAGCCCGAAACAGAGACACATATAGACAGAGCGTAACGGGCCGAGAGCCCGAAACAGAGACACATATAGACAGAGCGTAACGGGCCGAGAGCCTGAAACAGAGACAGATATAGACAGAGTGTAAAGGGCCGAGAGCCCGAAACAGAGACACATATAGACAGAGTGTAACGGGCCGAGAGCCCGAAACAGAGACACATATAGACAGAGTGTAACGGGCCGAGAGCCCGAAACAGAGACAGATATAGACAGAGCGTAACGGGCCGAGAGCCCGAAACAGAGACAGATATAGACAGAGAGTAACGGGCCGAGAGCCCGAAACAGAGACACATATAGACAGAGAGTAACGGGCCGAGAGCCCGAAACAGAGACAGATATAGACAGAGAGTAACGGGCCGAGAGCCCGAAACAGAGACACATATAGACAGAGAGTAACGGGCCGAGAGCCCGAAACAGAGACACATATAGACAGAGAGTAACGGGCCGAGAGCCCGAAACAGAGACACATATAGACAGAGAGTAACGGGCCGAGAGCCCGAAACAGAGACACATATAGACAGAGAGTAACGGGCCGAGAGCCCGAAACAGAGACACATATAGACAGAGAGTAACGGGCCGAGAGCCCGAAACAGAGACACATATAGACAGAGCGTAACGGGCCGAGAGCCCGAAACAGAGACACATATAGACAGAGAGTAACGGGCCGAGAGCCTGAAACAGAGACACATATAGACAGAGTGTAACGGGCCGAGAGCCCGAAACAGAGACACATATAGACAGAGTGTAACGGGCCGAGAGCCCGAAACAGAGACACATATAGACAGAGCGTAACGGGCCGAGAGCCTGAAACAGAGACAGATATAGACAGAGAGTAACGGGCCGAGAGCCCGAAATAGAGACAGATATAGACAGAGAGTAACGGGCCGAGAGCCCGAAATAGAGACAGATATAGACAGAGTGTAACGGGCCGAGAGCCTGAAACAGAGACAGATATAGACAGAGTGTAACGGGCCGAGAGCCTGAAACAGAGACACATATAGACAGAGCGTAACGGGCCGAGAGCCCGAAACAGAGACACATATAGACAGAGCGTAACGGGCCGAGAGCCCGAAACAGAGACACATATAGACAGAGCGTAACGGGCCGAGAGCCCGAAACAGAGACACATATAGACAGAGCGTAACGGGCCAAGAGCCCGAAACAGAGACACATATAGACAGAGTGTAACGGGCCGAGAGCCCGAAACAGAGACACATATAGACAGAGCGTAACGGGCCGAGAGCCCGAAACAGAGACACATATAGACAGAGCGTAACGGGCCGAGAGCCCGAAACAGAGACACATATAGACAGAGCGTAACGGGCCGAGAGCCCGAAACAGAGACACATATAGACAGAGCGTAACGGGCCGAGAGCCCGAAACAGAGACACATATAGACAGAGCGTAACGGGCCGAGAGCCCGAAACAGAGACACATATAGACAGAGCGTAACGGGCCGAGAGCCCGAAACAGAGACACATATAGACAGAGCGTAACGGGCCGAGAGCCCGAAACAGAGACACATATAGACAGAGCGTAACGGGCCGAGAGCCCGAAACAGAGACACATATAGACAGAGCGTAACGGGCCGAGAGCCCGAAACAGAGACACATATAGACAGAGCGGGCCGAGAGCCCGAAACAGAGACAGATATAGACAGAGCGTAACGGGCCGAGAGCCCGAAACAGAGACAGATATAGACAGAGAGTAACGGGCCGAGAGCCCGAAACAGAGACACATATAGACAGAGCGTAACGGGCCGAGAGCCCAAACAGAGACAGATATAGACAGAGAGTAACGGGCCGAGAGCCCGAAACAGAGACACATATAGACAGAGAGTAACGGGCCGAGAGCCCGAAACAGAGACACATATAGACAGAGAGTAACGGGCCGAGAGCCCGAAACAGAGACACATATAGACAGAGAGTAACGGGCCGAGAGCCCGAAACAGAGACACATATAGACAGAGAGTAACGGGCCGAGAGCCCGAAACAGAGACACATATAGACAGAGAGTAACGGGCCGAGAGCCCGAAACAGAGACACATATAGACAGAGAGTAACGGGCCGAGAGCCCGAAACAGAGACAGATATAGACAGAGCGTAACGGGCCGAGAGCCCGAAACAGAGACACATATAGACAGAGCGTAACGGGCCGAGAGCCCGAAACAGAGACAGATATAGACAGAGAACGGGCCGAGAGCCCGAAACAGAGACACATATAGACAGAGAGTAACGGGCCGAGAGCCCGAAACAGAGACAGATATAGACAGAGTGTAACGGGCCGAGAGCCCGAAACAGAGACACATATAGACAGAGTGTAACGGGCCGAGAGCCCGAAACAGAGACACATATAGACAGAGAGTAACGGGCCGAGAGCCCGAAACAGAGACAGATATAGACAGAGCGTAACGGGCCGAGAGCCCGAAACAGAGACACATATAGACAGAGCGTAACGGGCCGAGAGCCCGAAACAGAGACACATATAGACAGAGAGTAACGGGCCGAGAGCCCGAAACAGAGACAGATATAGACAGAGAGTAACGGGCCGAGAGCCCGAAACAGAGACACATATAGACAGAGCGTAACGGGCCGAGAGCCCGAAACAGAGACACATATAGACAGAGAGTAACGGGCCGAGAGCCCGAAACAGAGACACATATAGACAGAGTGTAACGGGCCGAGAGCCCGAAACAGAGACACATATAGACAGAGCGTAACGGGCCGAGAGCCCGAAACAGAGACACATATAGACAGAGCGTAACGGGCCGAGAGCCCGAAACAGAGACACATATAGACAGAGCGTAACGGGCCGAGAGCCCGAAACAGAGACACATATAGACAGAGCGTAACGGGCCGAGAGCCCGAAACAGAGACACATATAGACACAGCGTAACGGGCCGAGAGCCCGAAACAGAGACACATATAGACAGAGCGTAACGGGCCGAGAGCCCGAAACAGAGACACATATAGACAGAGCGTAACGGGCCGAGAGCCCGAAACAGAGACACATATAGACAGAGCGTAACGGGCCGAGAGCCCGAAACAGAGACACATATAGACAGAGCGTAACGGGCCGAGAGCCCGAAACAGAGACACATATAGACAGAGCGTAACGGGCCGAGAGCCCGAAACAGAGACAGATATAGACAGAGTGTAACGGGCCGAGAGCCTGAAACAGAGACACATATAGACAGAGCGTAACGGGCCGAGAGCCCGAAACAGAGACACATATAGACAGAGTGTAACGGGCCGAGAGCCCGAAACAGAGACACATATAGACAGAGTGTAACGGGCCGAGAGCCCGAAACAGAGACACATATAGACAGAGCCGAGAGCCTGAAACAGAGACAGATATAGACAGAGTGTAACGGGCCGAGAGCCTGAAACAGAGACACATATAGACAGAGTGTAACGGGCCGAGAGCCTGAAACAGAGACACATATAGACAGAGTGTAACGGGCCGAGAGCCCGAAACAGAGACACATATAGACAGAGTGTAACGGGCCGAGAGCCTGAAACAGAGACAGATATAGACAGAGTGTAACGGGCCGAGAGCCCGAAACAGAGACAGATATAGACAGAGTGTAAAGGGCCGAGAGCCCGAAACAGAGACACATATAGACAGAGAGTAACGGGCCGAGAGCCCGAAACAGAGACACATATAGACAGAGTGTAACGGGCCGAGAGCCCAAAACAGAGACACATATAGACAGAGCGTAACGGGCCGAGAGCCTGAAACAGAGACACATATAGACAGAGCGTAACGGGCCGAGAGCCCGAAACAGAGACACATATAGACAGAGAGTAACGGGCCGAGAGCCCGAAACAGAGACACATATAGACACAGCGTAACGGGCCGAGAGCCCGAAACAGAGACACATATAGACAGAGCGTAACGGGCCGAGAGCCTGAAACAGAGACAGATATAGACAGAGAGTAACGGGCCGAGAGCCTGAAACAGAGACAGATATAGACAGAGTGTAACGGGCCGAGAGCCTGAAACAGAGACAGATATAGACAGAGAGTAACGGGCCGAGAGCCTGAAACAGAGACAGATATAGACAGAGAGTAACGGGCCGAGAGCCCGAAATAGAGACAGATATAGACAGAGAGTAACGGGCCGAGAGCCCGAAATAGAGACAGATATAGACAGAGTGTAACGGGCCGAGAGCCTGAAACAGAGACAGATATAGACAGAGTGTAACGGGCCGAGAGCCTGAAACAGAGACAGATATAGACAGAGTGTAACGGGCCGAGAGCCCGAAACAGAGACACATATAGACAGAGCGTAACGGGCCGAGAGCCTGAAACAGAGACAGATATAGACAGAGTGTAACGGGCCGAGAGCCTGAAACAGAGACACATATAGACAGAGCGTAACGGGCCGAGAGCCCGAAACAGAGACACATATAGACAGAGCGTAACGGGCCGAGAGCCCGAAACAGAGACACATATAGACAGAGCGTAACGGGCCGAGAGCCCGAAACAGAGACACATATAGACAGAGCGTAACGGGCCGAGAGCCCGAAACAGAGACACATATAGACAGAGCGTAACGGGCCGAGAGCCCGAAACAGAGACACATATAGACAGAGCGTAACGGGCCGAGAGCCCGAAACAGAGACACATATAGACAGAGCGTAACGGGCCAAGAGCCCGAAACAGAGACACATATAGACAGAGAGTAACGGGCCGAGAGCCCGAAACAGAGACACATATAGACAGAGCGTAACGGGCCGAGAGCCCGAAACAGAGACACATATAGACAGAGCGTAACGGGCCGAGAGCCCGAAACAGAGACACATATAGACAGAGCGTAACGGGCCGAGAGCCCGAAACAGAGACACATATAGACAGAGCGTAACGGGCCGAGAGCCCGAAACAGAGACACATATAGACACAGCGTAACGGGCCGAGAGCCCGAAACAGAGACACATATAGACAGAGCGTAACGGGCCGAGAGCCCGAAACAGAGACACATATAGACAGAGCGTAACGGGCCGAGAGCCCGAAACAGAGACACATATAGACAGAGCGTAACGGGCCGAGAGCCCGAAACAGAGACACATATAGACAGAGTGTAACGGGCCGAGAGCCCGAAACAGAGACACATATAGACAGAGTGTAACGGGCCGAGAGCCCGAAACAGAGACAGATATAGACAGAGCGTAACGGGCCGAGAGCCCGAAACAGAGACAGATATAGACAGAGAGTAACGGGCCGAGAGCCCGAAACAGAGACACATATAGACAGAGCGTAACGGGCCGAGAGCCCAAAACAGAGACAGATATAGACAGAGAGTAACGGGCCGAGAGCCCGAAACAGAGACACATATAGACAGAGAGTAACGGGCCGAGAGCCCGAAACAGAGACACATATAGACAGAGAGTAACGGGCCGAGAGCCCGAAACAGAGACACATATAGACAGAGAGTAACGGGCCGAGAGCCCGAAACAGAGACACATATAGACAGAGAGTAACGGGCCGAGAGCCCGAAACAGAGACACATATAGACAGAGAGTAACGGGCCGAGAGCCCGAAACAGAGACACATATAGACAGAGAGTAACGGGCCGAGAGCCCGAAACAGAGACAGATATAGACAGAGAGTAACGGGCCGAGAGCCCGAAACAGAGACACATATAGACAGAGAGTAACGGGCCGAGAGCCCGAAACAGAGACAGATATAGACAGAGAGTAACGGGCCGAGAGCCCGAAACAGAGACACATATAGACAGAGCGGGCCGAGAGCCCGAAACAGAGACAGATATAGACAGAGAGTAACGGGCCGAGAGCCCGAAACAGAGACACATATAGACAGAGTGTAACGGGCCGAGAGCCCGAAACAGAGACACATATAGACAGAGAGTAACGGGCC
This sequence comes from Oncorhynchus keta, assembly GCF_023373465.1. Classification (NCBI taxonomy): domain Eukaryota; kingdom Metazoa; phylum Chordata; class Actinopteri; order Salmoniformes; family Salmonidae; genus Oncorhynchus; species Oncorhynchus keta. The sequence continues at coordinate 117,424 of NW_026290955.1, read as the reverse complement.
GAGAGCCCGAAACAGAGACACATATAGACAGAGAGTAACGGGCCGAGAGCCCGAAACAGAGACACATATAGACAGAGAGTAACGGGCCGAGAGCCCGAAACAGAGACACATATAGACAGAGAGTAACGGGCCGAGAGCCCGAAACAGAGACACATATAGACAGAGAGTAACGGGCCGAGAGCCCGAAACAGAGACACATATAGACAGAGTGTAACGGGCCGAGAGCCCGAAACAGAGACAGATATAGACAGAGCGTAACGGGCCGAGAGCCCGAAACAGAGACACATATAGACAGAGCGTAACGGGCCGAGAGCCCGAAACAGAGACAGATATAGACAGAGAGTAACGGGCCGAGAGCTCGAAACAGAGACACATATAGACAGAGTGTAACGGGCCGAGAGCCCGAAACAGAGACACATATAGACAGAGCGTAACGGGCCGAGAGCCCAAAACAGAGACAGATATAGACAGAGAGTAACGGGCCGAGAGCCCGAAACAGAGACACATATAGACAGAGCGTAACGGGCCGAGAGCCCGAAACAGAGACACATATAGACAGAGCGTAACGGGCCGAGAGCCCGAAACAGAGACACATATAGACAGAGAGTAACGGGCCGAGAGCCCGAAACAGAGACACATATAGACAGAGAGTAACGGGCCGAGAGCCCGAAACAGAGACACATATAGACAGAGAGTAACGGGCCGAGAGCCCGAAACAGAGACACATATAGACAGAGCGTAACGGGCCGAGAGCCCGAAACAGAGACAGATATAGACAGAGAGTAACGGGCCGAGAGCCCGAAACAGAGACACATATAGACAGAGTGTAACGGGCCGAGAGCCCGAAACAGAGACAGATATAGACAGAGAGTAACGGGCCGAGAGCCCGAAACAGAGACACATATAGACAGAGAGTAACGGGCCGAGAGCCCGAAACAGAGACACATATAGACAGAGTGTAACGGGCCGAGAGCCCGAAACAGAGACACATATAGACAGAGTGTAACGGGCCGAGAGCCCGAAACAGAGACAGATATAGACAGAGAGTAACGGGCCGAGAGCCCGAAACAGAGACACATATAGACAGAGTGTAACGGGCCGAGAGCCCGAAACAGAGACACATATAGACAGAGAGTAACGGGCCGAGAGCCCGAAACAGAGACACATATAGACAGAGAGTAACGGGCCGAGAGCCCGAAACAGAGACACATATAGACAGAGAGTAACGGGCCGAGAGCCCGAAACAGAGACACATATAGACAGAGAGTAACGGGCCGAGAGCCCGAAACAGAGACACATATAGACAGAGAGTAACGGGCCGAGAGCCCGAAACAGAGACACATATAGACAGAGAGTAACGGGCCGAGAGCCCGAAACAGAGACAGATATAGACAGAGCGTAACGGGCCGAGAGCCCGAAACAGAGACACATATAGACAGAGCGTAACGGGCCGAGAGCCCGAAACAGAGACAGATATAGACAGAGAGTAACGGGCCGAGAGCCCGAAACAGAGACACATATAGACAGAGTGTAACGGGCCGAGAGCCCGAAACAGAGACAGATATAGACAGAGTGTAACGGGCCGAGAGCCCGAAACAGAGACAGATATAGACAGAGAGTAACGGGCCGAGAGCCCGAAACAGAGACACATATAGACAGAGCGTAACGGGCCGAGAGCCCGAAACAGAGACAGATATAGACAGAGCGTAACGGGCCGAGAGCCCGAAACAGAGACACATATAGACAGAGCGTAACGGGCCGAGAGCCCGAAACAGAGACACATATAGACAGAGTGTAACGGGCCGAGAGCCCGAAACAGAGACACATATAGACAGAGAGTAACGGGCCGAGAGCCCGAAACAGAGACACATATAGACAGAGAGTAACGGGCCGAGAGCCCGAAACAGAGACAGATATAGACAGAGAGTAACGGGCCGAGAGCCCGAAACAGAGACACATATAGACAGAGTGTAACGGGCCGAGAGCCCGAAACAGAGACAGATATAGACAGAGAGTAACGGGCCGAGAGCCCGAAACAGAGACACATATAGACAGAGTGTAACGGGCCGAGAGCCCGAAACAGAGACACATATAGACAGAGTGTAACGGGCCGAGAGCCCGAAACAGAGACACATATAGACAGAGAGTAACGGGCCGAGAGCCCGAAACAGAGACACATATAGACAGAGAGTAACGGGCCGAGAGCCCGAAACAGAGACAGATATAGACAGAGAGTAACGGGCCGAGAGCCCGAAACAGAGACACATATAGACAGAGAGTAACGGGCCGAGAGCCCGAAACAGAGACACATATAGACAGAGTGTAACGGGCCGAGAGCCCGAAACAGAGACAGATATAGACAGAGTGTAACGGGCCGAGAGCCCGAAACAGAGACAGATATAGACAGAGAGTAACGGGCCGAGAGCCCGAAACAGAGACACATATAGACAGAGTGTAACGGGCCGAGAGCCCGAAACAGAGACACATATAGACAGAGTGTAACGGGCAGAGCCCAAACAGAGACACATATAGACAGAGTTAATTACCGAGAGCCCGAAACAGAGACACATTGGACTTTTTAAAAGAGCCTTTTTCAAGACACATATAGACTGAACTAATGGGCTAGAGCCCGAAACAGAGACAGATATAGAAGAGATAAAATAGAGCCCGAAACAGAGACACATATAGACAGAGCGTAACGGGCCGAGAGCTTTACCAGGGCTCATAATAAAGCAATAGAATCTGGCAGAGCCCGAAACAGAGACAGATATAGACAGAGTTTTATAAACAGAGACACATCGATAGACAAACAGAGACACATATAGACAGAGAGTAACGGGCCGAGAGCCCGAAACAGAGACAGATATAGACAGTCAGGCAATAAGTACTTCCTATGATTCATATGATTCTGTGCCTTTTTGCTTATCACCCAAAAGTGTATGAATTTAATTACCAGGGAGCTATTTTGGACTTTTTAAAAACCTTTTTCAAGAACAGTGACTGAACTAATGCTAAACAAACGACATTAAAGAATAAAATAGCTTTTGAATTGGTACAATACAATCTGTTGATAATATTGAGTGTTATAATAAAGTCGATAGACAGGCTACAGGCCCTTTTGAATTGGTACAATACAGTCTGTTGATAATATTGAGTGTTATAATACAGTCGATAGACAGGCTACAGGCCCTTGAACTTGGTACAATACAGTCTGTTGATAATATTGAGTGTTATAATACAGTCGATAGACAGGCTACAGGCCCTTTTGAATTGGTACAATACAGTCTGTTGATAATATTGAGTGTTATAATACAGTCGATAGACAGGCTACAGGCCCTTTTGATATTGAGTGTTATAATACAGTCGATAGACAGGCTACAGGCCCTTTTGAATTGGTACAATACAGTCTGTTGATAATATTGAGTGTTATAATACAGTCGATAGACAGGCTACAGGCCCTTGAACTTGTTTCTCCTTTTGTTGCCTTTGAAATACAATCTAAAAAGGGATTAAATTAGATCGTTTTCATACACATCCTACTCCACATTTTCAAAGTGAAAGAAAGTTGTAGAAAATTGTCCGAATTAAGAAAAATGTATGAATGGAAATATCATAATTGGATAAGTCGCTAACCTCTGAGGTAAAAGCTTGGATGGAAGCATCCATTACAGTTGTAAATCATTTTCATTGAGATTCTTCCAACTTTGGTAGATTCATCGGAAGGGCCTGGGGAGTTTGTCAGGCTCAAACGAAATATGAAAGGAGCAAAGCTCAGGTAAAAGGCTTGAGGAATCCTCACCTCAGTCCTCTGAAAACCCAACACTACAAAAATCTCTGTATTTTTCAGTGAGACAGGAACACAAATGTTAATGCCAAAGACAAACCAGAATGGCTTTCCAAGAGAGTGTTGAGTGTCCCTGAATGATCAAGTCTCACTACTTTTGTACATTTATTTATTTAAATTTTAGTTATTTGTGACATGTAAAACCTAGCAGTAATACTTATTTCTCTGAGTGTGGTGGAAATATAGTATTTTGCTCAAAAACATAGTTATTTGTCTCTCTGAAATGAAACCATTTAAACAAAACATATCTGTAATTGATCAACCGACTTGATAAAACACACCAATCTCATTCAGAATTTCTATAAATAATCCAATTTTAATAATATAATATATATATATATAATATAATCCAATCTAATTTATGGATATGGATAAACTCAGCAACAACAAAAAAACACTGACATTCCGGTCTTGCAGGAAATCACACACAGAACGAGCAGTATGGCTGGTGGCATTGTCATGCTGGAGGGTCATGTCAGGATGAGCCTGCAGGAAGGGTACCACATGAGGGAGGAGGATGTCTTCCCTGTAATGCACAGCGTTGAGATTGCCTGCAATGACAACAAGCTCAGTCCGATGATGCTGTGACACACCGCCCCAGACCATGACGGACCCTCCACCTCCAAATCGATCCCGCTCCAGAGTACAGGCCTCGGTGTAACACTCATTCCGTCGACGATAAATGTGAATCCAACCATCAGCCCTGGTGAGACAAAACCGTGACTCGTTAGTGAAGAGCACTTTCTGCCAGTCCTGTCTGGTCCAGCGACGGTGGGTTTGTGCCCATAGGCGACGTTGTTGCCGGTGATGTCTGGTGAGGACCTGCCTTACAACAGGCCTACAAGCCCTCAGTCCAGCCTCTCTCAGCCTATTGCGGACAGTCTGAGCACTGATGGAGGGATTGTGTGTTCCTGGTGTAACTCGGGCAGTTGTTGTTGCCATCCTGTACCTGTCCCTCAGGTGTGATGTTCGGATGTACCGATCCTGTGCAGGTATTGTTACACGTGGTCCTTCTGTAGCTCAGTTGGTAGAGCATGGTGCTTGTAACGCCACGGTAGTGGGTTCGATTCCCGGGACCACCCATACGTAGAATGTATGCACACATGACTGTAAGTCGCTTTGGATAAAAGCGTCAGCTAAATGGCATATATATTATTATTATTACGTGGTCTGCCACTATGAGGATGATCAGTTGTCCGTCCTGTCTCCCTGTAGCGCTGTCTCAGACATCTCACAGTACGGACATTGCAATTTATTGCCCTGGCCACATCTGCAGTCCTCATGCCTCCTTGCAGCAAGCCTAAGGCACATTCACGCAGATGAGCAGGGACCCTGGGCATCTTTCTTTTAGTGTTTTTCACAGTCATTAGAAAGGCCTCTTTAGTGTCCTAAGTTTTCATAACTGTGACCTTAATTGCCTACCGTCTGTAAGCTGTTAGTGTTTTAACGACCGTTCCACAGGTGCATGTTCATTAATTGTTTATGGTTCATTGAACAAGCAGGGGAAACAGTGTTTCAACCCTTTACTATGAAAGACAGGGTCCTGAACAATGGGCTTCATAAACTCTTCATATGTATGTGTATATACAGAACCAGTCAAAGGTTTGGACACACCAACTCATTCCAGGGCTTTCCTTTAGTTTTACTATTCACTACACTATTCACTAGTGTTTTATAGACCTGTCCTGAAGTGTACAGTGTATTGTGTTTATAATCCTGAAGTGTACAGTGTATTGTGTTTATAATCCTGTCCTGAAGTGTACAGTGTATTGTGTTTATAGTCCTGAAGTGTACAGTGTATTGTGTTTTATAGACCTGAAGTGTACAGTGTATTGTGTTTTATAGACCTGAAGTGTACAGTGTATTGTGTTTATAATCCTGAAGTGTACAGTGTATTGTGTTTATAGTCCTGAAGTGTACAGTGTATTGTGTTTATAGTCCTGAAGTGTACAGTGTATTGTGTTTATAGTCCTGAAGTGTACAGTGTATTGTGTTTATAGTCCTGAAGTGTACAGTGTATTGTGTTTTATAGTCCTGAAGTGTACAGTGTATTGTGTTTTATAATCCTGAAGTGTACAGTGTATTGTGTTTTATAGTCCTGAAGTGTACAGTGTATTGTGTTTTATAATCCTGTCCTGAAGTGTACAGTGTATTGTGTTTATAGTCCTGAAGTGTACAGTATATTGTGTTTATAATCCTGAAGTGTACAGTGTATTGTGTTTGTACAGTGTATTGTGTTTATAATCCTGAAGTGTACAGTATATTGTGTTTGTACAGTGTATTGTGTTTATAATCCTGAAGTGTAAAGTGTATTGTGTTTATAATCCTGAAGTGTACAGTGTATTGTGTTTTATAATCCTGTCCTGAAGTGTACAGTGTATTGTGTTTATAGTCCTGAAGTGTACAGTATATTGTGTTTATAATCCTGAAGTGTACAGTGTATTGTGTTTTATAGTCCTGAAGTGTACAGTGTATTGTGTTTATAATCCTGTCCTGAAGTGTACAGTGTATTGTGTTTTATAGACCTGTCCTGAAGTGTACAGTGTATTGTGTTTATAATCCTGAAGTGTACAGTGTATTGTGTTTATAGTCCTGAAGTGTACAGTGTATTGTGTTTATAGTCCTGAAGTGTACAGTGTATTGTGTTTTATAGACCTGTCCTGAAGTGTACAGTGTATTGTGTTTATAGTCCTGAAGTGTACAGTGTATTGTGTTTATAATCCTGAAGTGTACAGTGTATTGTGTTTTATAGTCCTGAAGTGTACAGTGTATTGTGTTTATAATCCTGTCCTGAAGTGTACAGTATATTGTGTTTATAATCCTGAAGTGTACAGTGTATTGTGTTTTATAGTCCTGAAGTGTACAGTGTATTGTGTTTATAATCCTGTCCTGAAGTGTACAGTGTATTGTGTTTTATAGTCCTGTCCTGAAGTGTACAGTATATTGTGTTTTATAGTCCTGAAGTGTACAGTGTATTGTGTTTATAATCCTGAAGTGTATACAGTGTATTGTGTTTTATAGTCCTGAAGTGTACAGTGTATTGTGTTTTATAGACCTGTCCTGAAGTGTACAGTGTATTGTGTTTATAGTCCTGAAGTGTACAGTGTATTGTGTTTATAATCCTGTCCTGAAGTGTACAGTGTATTGTGTTTTATAGACCTGTCCTGAAGTGTACAGTGTATTGTGTTTATAGTCCTGAAGTGTACAGTGTATTGTGTTTATAATCCTGTCCTGAAGTGTACAGTGTATTGTGTTTTATAGACCTGTCCTGAAGTGTACAGTGTATTGTGTTTATAGTCCTGAAGTGTACAGTGTATTGTGTTTATAGTCCTGTCCTGAAGTGTACAGTGTATTGTGTTTATAATCCTGTCCTGAAGTGTACAGTGTATTGTGTTTATAATCCTGAAGTGTACAGTGTATTGTGTTTATAGTCCTGAAGTGTACAGTGTATTGTGTTTTATAGTCCTGAAGTGTACAGTGTATTGTGTTTTATAGTCCTGTCCTGAAGTGTACAGTGTATTGTGTTTATAGTCCTGAAGTGTACAGTGTATTGTGTTTATAATCCTGAAGTGTACAGTGTATTGTGTTTTATAGTCCTGAAGTGTACAGTGTATTGTGTTTATAATCCTGAAGTGTACAGTGTATTGTGTTTATAGTCCTGAAGTGTACAGTGTATTGTGTTTTATAGTCCTGAAGTGTACAGTGTATTGTGTTTTATAGTCCTGTCCTGAAGTGTACAGTGTATTGTGTTTATAGTCCTGAAGTGTACAGTGTATTGTGTTTATAGTCCTGAAGTGTACAGTGTATTGTGTTTTATAGTCCTGTCCTGAAGTGTACAGTGTATTGTGTTTATAATCCTGAAGTGTACAGTGTATTGTGTTTTATAGTCCTGAAGTGTACAGTGTATTGTGTTTATAATCCTGAAGTGTACAGTGTATTGTGTTTATAGTCCTGAAGTGTACAGTGTATTGTGTTTTATAATCCTGAAGTGTACAGTGTATTGTGTTTTATAGACCTGTCCTGAAGTGTACAGTGTATTGTGTTTTATAGACCTGTCCTGAAGTGTACAGTGTATTGTGTTTAATAGACCTGTCCTGAAGTGTACAGTGTATTGTGTTTATAATCCTGTCCTGAAGTGTACAGTGTATTGTGTTTATAGTCCTGAAGTGTACAGTGTATTGTGTTTATAGACCTGTCCTGAAGTGTACAGTGTATTGTGTTTATAATCCTGAAGTGTACAGTGTATTGTGTTTATAATCCTGAAGTGTACAGTGTATTGTGTTTTATAATCTTGAAGTGTACAGTGTATTGTGTTTATAGTCCTGAAGTGTACAGTGTATTGTGTTTATAGACCTGTCCTGAAGTGTACAGTATATTGTGTTTATAGTCCTGAAGTGTACAGTATATTGTGTTTATAATCCTGAAGTGTACAGTGTATTGTGTTTTATAGTCCTGAAGTGTACAGTGTATTGTGTTTATAGTCCTGTCCTGAAGTGTACAGTGTATTGTGTTTTATAGACCTGTCCTGAAGTGTAGAGTGTATTGTGTTTTATAGACCTGTCCTGAAGTGTACAGTATATTGTGTTTATAATCCTGAAGTGTACAGTGTATTGTGTTTTATAGTCCTGAAGTGTACAGTGTATTGTGTTTATAATCCTGAAGTGTACAGTGTATTGTGTTTTATAGTCCTGAAGTGTACAGTATATTGTGTTTGTACAGTGTATTGTGTTTATAATCCTGAAGTGTACAGTGTATTGTGTTTATAATCCTGTCCTGAAGTGTACAGTGTATTGTGTTTTATAGTCCTGAAGTGTACAGTATATTGTGTTTGTACAGTGTATTGTGTTTATAATCCTGAAGTGTACAGTGTATTGTGTTTTATAGTCCTGAAGTGTACAGTGTATTGTGTTTTATAGTCCTGAAGTGTACAGTATATTGTGTTTGTACAGTGTATTGTGTTTATAATCCTGAAGTGTACAGTGTATTGTGTTTATAATCCTGAAGTGTACAGTGTATTGTGTTTATAATCCTGAAGTGTACAGTGTATTGTGTTTTATAGACCTGAAGTGTACAGTGTATTGTGTTTATAATCCTGTCCTGAAGTGTACAGTGTATTGTGTTTTATAGACCTGTCCTGAAGTGTACAGTATATTGTGTTTTATAATCCTGTCCTGAAGTGTACAGTGTATTGTGTTTATAGTCCTGTCCTGAAGTGTACAGTGTATTGTGTTAATAATCCTGAAGTGTACAGTATATTGTGTTTTATAGACCTGTCCTGAAGTGTACAGTATATTGTGTTTATAGTCCTGAAGTGTACAGTATATTGTGTTTTATAGACCTGTCCTGAAGTGTACAGTGTATTGTGTTTATAGTCCTGTCCTGAAGTGTACAGTGTATTGTGTTAATAATCCTGAAGTGTACAGTATATTGTGTTTTATAGACCTGTCCTGAAGTGTACAGTGTATTGTGTTTATAATCCTGTCCTGAAGTGTACAGTGTATTGTGTTTATAGTCCTGAAGTGTACAGTATATTGTGTTTATAATCCTGTCCTGAAGTGTACAGTGTATTGTGTTTTATAGACCTGTCCTGAAGTGTACAGTGTATTGTGTTTTATAGTCCTGAAGTGTACAGTGTATTGTGTTTATAGTCCTGAAGTGTACAGTGTATTGTGTTTATAATCCTGAAGTGTACAGTGTATTGTGTTTTATAGTCCTGAAGTGTACAGTGTATTGTGTTTATAATCCTGAAGTGTACAGTGTATTGTGTTTTATAGTCCTGAAGTGTACAGTGTATTGTGTTTATAATCCTGAAGTGTACAGTGTATTGTGTTTTATAGTCCTGAAGTGTACAGTGTATTGTGTTTATAGTCCTGTCCTGAAGTGTACAGTGTATTGTGTTTATAGTCCTGAAGTGTACAGTGTATTGTGTTTATAGTCCTGAAGTGTACAGTGTATTGTGTTTTATAGTCCTGAAGTGTACAGTGTATTGTGTTTTATAATCCTGAAGTGTACAGTGTATTGTGTTTTATAGTCCTGAAGTGTACAGTGTATTGTGTTTTATAATCCTGTCCTGAAGTGTACAGTGTATTGTGTTTATAGTCCTGAAGTGTACAGTATATTGTGTTTATAATCCTGAAGTGTACAGTGTATTGTGTTTGTACAGTGTATTGTGTTTATAATCCTGAAGTGTACAGTATATTGTGTTTGTACAGTGTATTGTGTTTATAATCCTGAAGTGTAAGTGTATTGTGTTTATAATCCTGAAGTGTACAGTGTATTGTGTTTATAATCCTGTCCTGAAGTGTACAGTGTATTGTGTTTATAGTCCTGAAGTGTACAGTATATTGTGTTTATAATCCTGAAGTGTACAGTGTATTGTGTTTTATAATCCTGAAGTGTACAGTGTATTGTGTTTATAATCCTGAAGTGTACAGTGTATTGTGTTTTATAGTCCTGAAGTGTACAGTGTATTGTGTTTATAATCCTGAAGTGTACAGTGTATTGTGTTTATAGTCCTGAAGTGTACAGTGTATTGTGTTTATAATCCTGAAGTGTACAGTGTATTGTGTTTTATAGACCTGTCCTGAAGTGTACAGTGTATTGTGTTTATAATCCTGAAGTGTACAGTGTATTGTGTTTATAATCCTGAAGTGTACAGTGTATTGTGTTTTATAGTCCTGAAGTGTACAGTGTATTGTGTTTATAATCCTGTCCTGAAGTGTACAGTGTATTGTGTTTATAATCCTGAAGTGTACAGTGTATTGTGTTTATAATCCTGAAGTGTACAGTGTATTGTGTTTATAATCCTGTCCTGAAGTGTACAGTGTATTGTGTTTATAGTCCTGTCCTGAAGTGTACAGTATATTGTGTTTATAATCCTGAAGTGTACAGTGTATTGTGTTTATAATCCTGAAGTGTACAGTGTATTGTGTTTATAATCCTGAAGTGTACAGTGTATTGTGTTTATAGTCCTGTCCTGAAGTGTACAGTATATTGTGTTTTATAGTCCTGAAGTGTACAGTGTATTGTGTTTATAATCCTGTCCTGAAGTGTACAGTGTATTGTGTTTTATAGACCTCCTGAAGTGTACAGTGTATTGTGTTTATAGTCCTGAAGTGTACAGTGTATTGTGTTTATAATCCTGTCTGAAGTGTACAGTGTATTGTGTTTTATAGACCTGTCCTGAAGTGTACAGTGTATTGTGTTTATAGTCCTGAAGTGTACAGTGTATTGTGTTTATAGTCCTGTCCTGAAGTGTACAGTGTATTGTGTTTATAATCCTGTCCTGAGTGTACAGTGTATTGTGTTTATAATCCTGAAGTGTATAGTGTTTATAGTCCTGAAGTGTACAGTGTATTGTGTTTTATAGTCCTGAAGTGTACAGTGTATTGTGTTTTATAGTCCTGTCCTGAAGTGTACAGTGTATTGTGTTTATAGTCCTGAAGTGTACAGTGTATTGTGTTTATAATCCTGAAGTGTACAGTGTATTGTGTTTTATAGTCCTGAAGTGTACAGTGTATTGTGTTTATAATCCTGAAGTGTACAGTGTATTGTGTTTATAGTCCTGAAGTGTACAGTGTATTGTGTTTTATAGTCCTGAAGTGTACAGTGTATTGTGTTTTATAGTCCTGAAGTGTACAGTGTATTGTGTTTATAGTCCTGAAGTGTACAGTGTATTGTGTTTATAGTCCTGAAGTGTACAGTGTATTGTGTTTTATAGTCCTGAAGTGTACAGTGTATTGTGTTTATAGTCCTGAAGTGTACAGTGTATTGTGTTTATAGTCCTGAAGTGTACAGTGTATTGTGTTTATAGTCCTGAAGTGTACAGTGTATTGTGTTTATAATCCTGAAGTGTACAGTGTATTGTGTTTTATAGTCCTGAAGTGTACAGTGTATTGTGTTTTATAGACCTGTCCTGAAGTGTACAGTGTATTGTGTTTTATAGACCTGTCCTGAAGTGTACAGTGTATTGTGTTTATAGTCCTGAAGTGTACAGTGTATTGTGTTTATAGTCCTGAAGTGTACAGTGTATTGTGTTTATAGTCCTGAAGTGTACAGTGTATTGTGTTTATAGACCTGTCCTGAAGTGTACAGTGTATTGTGTTTATAATCCTGAAGTGTACAGTGTATTGTGTTTATAATCCTGAAGTGTACAGTGTATTGTGTTTATAATCCTGAAGTGTACAGTGTATTGTGTTTATAATCCTGAAGTGTACAGTGTATTGTGTTTTATAGACCTGTCCTGAAGTGTACAGTGTATTGTGTTTATAGTCCTGAAGTGTACAGTGTATTGTGTTTATAATCCTGAAGTGTACAGTGTATTGTGTTTATAGTCCTGAAGTGTACAGTGTATTGTGTTTATAATCCTGAAGTGTACAGTGTATTGTGTTTTATAGACCTGTCCTGAAGTGTACAGTGTATTGTGTTTTATAGACCTGAAGTGTACAGTGTATTGTGTTTATAATCCTGAAGTGTACAGTGTATTGTGTTTATAGTCCTGAAGTGTACAGTGTATTGTGTTTATAGTCCTGAAGTGTACAGTGTATTGTGTTTATAGTCCTGAAGTGTACAGTGTATTGTGTTTATAGACTGTCCTGAAGTGTACAGTGTATTGTGTTTATAATCCTGAAGTGTACAGTGTATTGTGTTTATAATCCTGAAGTGTACAGTGTATTGTGTTTTATAGACCTGTCCTGAAGTGTACAGTGTATTGTGTTTATAGTGTACAGTGTATTGTGTTTATAATCCTGAAGTGTACAGTGTATTGTGTTTATAGTCCTGAAGTGTACAGTGTATTGTGTTTTATAGTCCTGAAGTGTACAGTGTATTGTGTTTATAATCCTGTCCTGAAGTGTACAGTGTATTGTGTTTATAATCCTGAAGTGTACAGTGTATTGTGTTTATAATCCTGAAGTGTACAGTGTATTGTGTTTATAATCCTGAAGTGTACAGTGTATTGTGTTTATAATCCTGAAGTGTACAGTGTATTGTGTTTATAATCCTGTCCTGAAGTGTACAGTGTATTGTGTTTATAATCCTGTCCTGAAGTGTACAGTGTATTGTGTTTATAATCCTGTCCTGAAGTGTACAGTGTATTGTGTTTATAATCCTGAAGTGTACAGTATATTGTGTTTTATAGACCTGTCCTGAAGTGTACAGTGTATTGTGTTTTATAGACCTGTCCTGAAGTGTACAGTGTATTGTGTTTATAGACCTGTCCTGAAGTGTACAGTGTATTGTGTTTTATAGACCTGTCCTAAAGTGTACAGTGTATTGTGTTTTATAGTCCTGAAGTGTACAGTGTATTGTGTTTATAATCCTGAAGTGTACAGTGTATTGTGTTTATAGTCCTGAAGTGTACAGTGTATTGTGTTTATAGTCCTGAAGTGTACAGTGTATTGTGTTTATAATCCTGAAGTGTACAGTGTATTGTGTTTATAATCCTGAAGTGTACAGTGTATTGTGTTTTATAGACCTGTCCTGAAGTGTACAGTATATTGTGTTTTATAGTCCTGTCCTGAAGTGTACAGTGTATTGTGTTTTATAGACCTGTCCTGAAGTGTACAGTGTATTGTGTTTTATAGACCTGTCCTGAAGTGTACAGTGTATTGTGTTTTATAGTCCTGTCCTGAAGTGTACAGTGTATTGTGTTTTATAGACCTGTCCTGAAGTGTACAGTGTATTGTGTTTTATAGACCTGTCCTGAAGTGTACAGTGTATTGTGTTTTATAGTCCTGAAGTGTACAGTGTATTGTGTTTATAATCCTGAAGTGTACAGTGTATTGTGTTTATAATCCTGAAGTGTACAGTGTATTGTGTTTATAGTCCTGAAGTGTACAGTATATTGTGTTTGTACAGTGTATTGTGTTTATAATCCTGAAGTGTACAGTGTATTGTGTTTATAATCCTGTCCTGAAGTGTACAGTGTATTGTGTTTTATAGTCCTGAAGTGTACAGTATATTGTGTTTGTACAGTGTATTGTGTTTATAATCCTGAAGTGTACAGTGTATTGTGTTTTATAGTCCTGAAGTGTACAGTGTATTGTGTTTTATAGTCCTGAAGTGTACAGTATATTGTGTTTGTACAGTGTATTGTGTTTATAATCCTGAAGTGTACAGTGTATTGTGTTTATAATCCTGAAGTGTACAGTGTATTGTGTTTATAATCCTGAAGTGTACAGTGTATTGTGTTTTATAGACCTGAAGTGTACAGTGTATTGTGTTTATAATCCTGTCCTGAAGTGTACAGTGTATTGTGTTTTATAATCCTGTCCTGAAGTGTACAGTGTATTGTGTTTATAATCCTGTCCTGAAGTGTACAGTATATTGTGTTTATAATCCTGTCCTGAAGTGTACAGTATATTGTGTTTATAATCCTGAAGTGTACAGTATATTGTGTTTTATAATCCTGTCCTGAAGTGTACAGTATATTGTGTTTATAATCCTGAAGTGTACAGTATATTGTGTTTTTAATCCCGGTCTGAAAGTGTACAGTGTATTGTGTTTATATTCCTGAAGTGTACAGTGTATTGTGTTTATAATCCTGTCCTGAAGTGTACAGTATATTGTGTTTATAATCCTGAAGTGTACAGTGTATTGTGTTTTATAATCCTGTCCTGAAGTGTACAGTGTATTGTGTTTATAATCCTGTCCTGAAGTGTACAGTGTATTGTGTTTATAGTCCTGAAGTGTACAGTATATTGTGTTTATAATCCTGTCCTGAAGTGTACAGTGTATTGTGTTTTATAGACCTGTCCTGAAGTGTACAGTGTATTGTGTTTTATATAGTCCTGACTCCTGTGTACAGTGTATTGTGTTTATAATCCTGAAGTGTACAGTGTATTGTGTTTTATAGTCCTGAAGTGTACAGTGTATTGTGTTTATAATCCTGAAGTGTACAGTGTATTGTGTTTTATAGTCCTGAAGTGTACAGTGTATTGTGTTTTATAGTCCTGAAGTGTACAGTGTATTGTGTTTATAATCCTGAAGTGTACAGTGTATTGTGTTTATAATCCTGAAGTGTACAGTGTATTGTGTTTATAATCCTGGTCTGAAGTGTACAGTGTATTGTGTTTATAATCCTGTCCTGAAGTGTACAGTGTATTGTGTTTATAATCCTGTCCTGAAGTGTACAGTGTATTGTGTTTATAGACCTGTCCTGAAGTGTACAGTATATTGTGTTTTATAGTCCTGAAGTGTACAGTGTATTGTGTTTATAGACCTGTCCTGAAGTGTACAGTGTATTGTGTTTATAATCCTGTCCTGAAGTGTACAGTGTATTGTGTTTTATAGTCCTGAAGTGTACAGTGTATTGTGTTTATAGACCTGTCCTGAAGTGTACAGTGTATTGTGTTTATAGACCTGTCCTGAAGTGTACAGTGTATTGTGTTTATAATCCTGAAGTGTACAGTGTATTGTATTTATAATCCTGAAGTGTACAGTGTATTGTGTTTTATAGTCCTGTCCTGAAGTGTACAGTGTATTGTGTTTATAGTCCTGAAGTGTACAGTGTATTGTGTTTATAATCCTGAAGTGTACAGTATATTGTGTTTATAGTCCTGTCCTGAAGTGTACAGTGTATTGTGTTTATAGTCCTGTCCTGAAGTGTACAGTATATTGTGTTTGTACAGTGTATTGTGTTTATAATCCTGAAGTGTACAGTGTATTGTGTTTATAATCCTGAAGTGTACAGTGTATTGTGTTTTATAGTCCTGTCCTGAAGTGTACAGTGTATTGTGTTTTATAGTCCTGAAGTGTACAGTGTATTGTGTTTATAGTCCTGTCCTGAAGTGTACAGTATATTGTGTTTATAATCCTGTCCTGAAGTGTACAGTGTATTGTGTTTTATAATCACATGAGAGGAGAATGACATAAGAAAGAATAAAAGCCCTGGGGATTAGAGCTAGTTGCTGCCTGCCGGTGGCTTCACAGAGCCCTTAACACAGATTAAATTTGCCTTTGTCCAGTCATTATCTGCAGAATAGATGGTCCGGTGACTCCGTATCACTGAGAGTACTGCTATAGTCAGTTATCTGCAGAATAGATGGCTCGGTGACTCCGTATCACTGAGAGTACTGCTGTCGTCAGTTATCTGCAGAATAGATGGCTCGGTGACTCCGTATCACTGAGAGAACTGCTATAGTCAGTTATCTGCAGAATAGATGGCTCGGTGACTCCGTATCACTGAGAGTACTGCTATAGTCAGTTATCTGCAGAATAGATGGCTCGGTGACTCCGTATCACTGAGAGTACTGCTATAGTCAGTTATCTGCAGAATAGATGGTTCGGTGACTCCGTATCACTGAGAGTACTGCTGTCGTCAGTTATCTGCAGAATAGATGGCTCCAGTAACTCCGTATCACTGAAAGAACTGCTATAGTCAGTTATCTGCAGAATAGATGGCTCGGTGACTCCGTATCACTGAGAGTACTGCTATAATCAGTTATCTGCAGAATAGATGGCTCGGTGACTCCGTATCACTGAGAGTACTGCTATAGTCAGTTATCTGCAGAATAGATGGCTCGGTGACTCCGTATCACTGAGAGTACTGCTATAGTCAGTTATCTGCAGAATCGATGGCTCGGTGACTCCGTATCACTGAGAGTGCTGCTATAGTCAGTTATCTGCAGAATAGATGGCTCGGTGACTACTTATCACTGAGAGTCCTGCTATAGTCAGTTATCTGCAGAATATATGGCCCGGTGACTCCGTATCACTGAGAGTACTGCTGTAAAGGCGATAGCCACTTTAAACAATGCTACCTTATATAATGTTACTTACCCTACATTATTCATCTCATATGCATACGTATATACTGTACTCTACATCATCGACTGCATCCTTTTGTAATACATGTATCACTAGCCACTTTAACTATGCCACTTTGTTTACTTTGTCTACATACTCATCTCATATGTATATACTGTACTCGATACCATTACATTTACATTTACATTTAAGTCATTTAGCAGACGCTCTTATCCAGAGCGACTTACACCATCTACTGTATGCTGCTCTGTACCATCACTCATTCATATATCCTTATGTACATATTCTTTATCCCCTTACACTGTGTATAAGACAGTAGTTTTGGAATTGTTAGTTAGATTACTTGTTGGTTATCACTGCATTGTCGGAACTAGAAGCACAAGCATTTCGCTACACTCACATTAACATCTGCTAACCATGTGTATGTGACAAATAAAATTTGATTTGATTTGATTTGTAGTCAGTTATCTGCAGAATAGATGGCTCGGTGACTCCGTATCACTGAGAGTACTCCTATAGTCAGTTATCTGCAGAATAGATTGCTCGGTGACTCCGTATCACTGAGAGTACTGCTATAGTCAGTTATCTGCAGAATAGATGGCTCGGTGACTCCGTATCACTGAGAGTACTGCTATAGTCAGTTATCTGCAGAATAGATGGCTCGGTGACTCACGAGTATCACTGAGAGTACTGCTATAGTCAGTTATCTGTAGAATAGATGGCTCGGTGACTCCGGGATCACTGAGAGTACTGCTATAGTCAGTTATCTGCAGAATAGATGGCTCGGTGACTCCGTATCACTGAGAGTACTGCTATAGTCAGTTATCTGCAGAATAGATGGCTCGGTGACTCCGTATCACTGAGAGTACTGCTATAGTCAGTTATCTGCAGAATAGATGGCTCGGTGACTCCGTATCACTGAGAGTACTGCTATAGTCAGTTATCTGCAGAATAGATGGCTCGGTGACTCCGTATCACTGAGAGTACTGCTATAGTCAGTTATCTGCAGAATAGATGGCTCGGTGACTCCGTATCACTGAGAGTACTGCTATAGTCAGTTATCTACAGAATAGATGGCTCGGTGACTCCGTATCACTGAGAGTACTGCTATAGTCAGTTATCTACAGAATAGATGGCTCGGTGACTCCGTATCACTGAGAGTACTGCTATAGTCAGTTATCTGCAGAATAGATGTAGTTTACAGACACCACTGGCTTCAGCACGCCACTGTATATAGACAACAGATCTGTATCTGATAAATGCCTATGTGTAAAAGATGCTTGAGAAAAGTCAAATGCTCAGTTGGAGCCAAGCTAATCACAGAGTAATGCCTCAGTAACCATGGGAACACAGTTAACACAGCTGTGTGTCACAGAGTAATGCCTCAGAAACCATGGGAACACAGTAAACGCAGCTGTGTGTCACAGAGTAATGCCTCAGTAACCATGGGAACACAGTAAACACAGCTGTGTGTCACAGAGTAATGCCTCAGAAACCATGGGAACACAGTAAACACAGCTGTGTGTCACAGAGTAATGCCTCAGTAACCATGGGAACACAGTTAACACAGCTGTGTGTCACAGAGTAATGCCTCAGTAACCATGGGAAAACACAGCTGTAAACACAGGGAACACAGTGCTGTGTCACAGAGTAATGCCTCAGTAACCATGGGAACACAGTAAACACAGCTGTGTGTCACAGAGTAATGCCTCAGTAACCAGCTGGGAACACAGTAAACACAGCTGTGTGTCAGTAACCATGGGAACACAGTAATGCCTAATGCAGAAACCATGGGTCAACACCTCAGTAACCATGGGACACAGCTGTGTGTCACAGAGTGCCTCAGTAACCATCAGTAAACCATGGGAACCTCACAGTAAACACAGCTGTGTGTCACAGAGTAATGCCTCAGAAACCATGGGAACACAGTAAACACAGCTGTGTGTCACAGAGTAATGCCTCAGTAACCATGGGAACACAGTAAACACAGCTGTGTGTCACAGAGTAATGCCTCAGTAACCATGGGTAAACACAGCTAAATGCCTCAGTAACAGCTAAACACAGCTGTGTCACAGAGTAATGCCTCAGTAACCATGGGAACACAGTAAACACAGCTGTGTGTCACAGAGTAATGCCTCAGTAACCATGGGAACACAGTAAACACAGCTGTGTGTCACAGAGTAATGCCTCAGTAACCATGGGAACACAGTAAACACACAGCTGTGTGTCACAGAATGCCTCAGTAACCATGCACTCACAGCTGTGTGTCACAGAGTAATGCCTCAGTAACCATGGGAACACAGTAAACACAGTAAACACAGCTGTGTGTCACAGAGTAATGCCTCAGTAACCATGGGAACACAGTAAACACAGCTGTGTGTCACAGAGTAATGCCTCAGTAACCATGGGAACACAGTAAACACAGCTGTGTGTCACAGAGTAATGCCTCAGTAACCATGGGAACACAGTAAACACATGCCTCAGCACAGCTGTGTGTCACAGAGTAATGCCTCAGTAACCATGGGAACACAGTAAACACAGCTGTGTGTCACAGAGTAATGCCTCAGTAACCATGGGAACACAGTAAACACAGCTAAACACAGTGTGTCACAGAGTAATGCCTCAGTAACCATGGGAACACAGTAAACACAGCTGTGTGTCACAGAGTAATGCCTCAGTGGGAACACACAGTAAACACAGCTGTGTGTCACAGAGTAATGCCTCAGTAACCATGGGAACACAGTAAACACAGCTGTGTGTCACAGAGTAATGCCTCAGTAACCATGGGAACACAGTAAACACAGCTGTGTGTCACAGAGTAATGCCTCAGTAACCATGGGAACACAGTAAACACAGCTGTGTGTCACAGAGTAATGCCTCAGTAACCATGGGAACACAGTAAACACAGCTGTGTGTCACAGAGTAATGCCTCAGTAACCATGGGAACACAGTAAACACAGCTGTGTGTCACAGAGTAATGCCTCAGTAACCATGGGAACACAGTAAACACAGCTGTGTGTCACAGAGTAATGCCTCAGTAACCATGGGAACACAGTAAACACAGCTGTGTGTCACAGAGTAATGCCTCAGAAACCATGGGAACACAGTAAACACAGCTGTGTGTCACAGAGTAATGCCTCAGTAACCATGGGAACACAGTAAACACAGCTGTGTGTCACAGAGTAATGCCTCAGTAACCATGGGAACACAGTAAACACAGCTGTGTGTCACAGAGTAATGCCTCAGTAACCATGGGAACACAGTAAACACAGCTGTGTGTCACAGAGTAATGCCTCAGTAACCATGGGAACACAGTAACCACAGCTGGGAACACAGTCAAACCACACAGCTGTGTGTGTCACAGAGTAATGCCTCAGTAACCATGGGAACACAGTAAACACAGCTGTGTGTCACAGAGTAATGCCTCAGTAACCATGGGAACACAGTAAACACAGCTGTGTGTCACAGAGTAATGCCTCAGTAACCATGGGAACACAGTAAACACAGCTGTGTGTCACAGAGTAATGCCTCAGTAACCATGGGAACACAGTAAACACAGCTGTGTGTCACAGAGTAATGCCTCAGTAACCATGGGAACACAGTAAACACAGCTGTGTGTCACAGAGTAATGCCTCAGTAACCATGGGAACACAGTAAACACAGCTGTGTGTCACAGAGTAATGCCTCAGTAACCATGGGAACACAGTAAACACAGCTGTGTGTCACAGAGTAATGCCTCAGTAACCATGGGAACACAGTAAACACAGCTTTGTGTCACAGAGTAATGCCTCAGTAACCATGGGAACACAGTAAACACAGCTGTGTGTCACAGAGTAATGCCTCAGTAACCATGGGAACACAGTAAACACAGCTGTGTGTCACAGAGTAATGCCTCAGTAACCATGGGAACACAGTAAACACAGCTGTGTGTCACAGAGTAATGCCTCAGTAACCATGGGAACACAGTAAACACAGCTGTGTGTCACAGAGTAATGCCTCAGTAACCATGGGAACACAGTAAACACAGCTCCCACCAGCGGTGTCAATCCGTTCTGTTCTAATGACGGAAACTTCTAGAAACATCCCTCTAAAGAGGAGAGAGGAAACACCCCTTCCTTTAACAAACCAAGACAACACCTTTGACCTGCAGGTTCAGCCCCCCAAAATAACTGACCAATCAATAATCACCTGTTGATCACTTCAAATACATGACAGAGCCCACTGAAATGTTTAAACGACATGTATAGCATATACATATACATGATACACACCAAAATAATTCCAATATATTGACTTTGTCCATTAGTGCCCCCTTGGGCGCATCACACCCCTACTACCTGACCACCGCCACGACCACCACCATCCTTACCTTCTGAGACCCAGACGTGGTTCTCTTGATGGAGGCCCTTCTGAAGGATCCAGCACTGCTCCCCCTCTTCTCCATGATGACTGGTCCTGCTGCCACCTCTCCTACAGAGCTTCCTCCAGACCGTCACCCACTGACAGCCCCATGACTACTACTGTGCTAACGTCAATCCCAACACAGAACTCTGACCTGAGTAGAACTGACGGAATCAACCTCTCAGAGGAACTAAACTTCCAGTTCTGTTCTAGAACTTCCCTGGTCTCCTCCTGTGATCTGTCTCCTCCTGTGATCTGTCTCCTCCTGTGATCTGTCTCCTCTGTGATCTGTCTTCTCCTCTGATCTGTCTTCTCTGTGATCTGTCTTCTCTGTGATCTGTCTCCTCCTGTGATCTGTCTCCTCTGTGATCTGTCTCCTATGTGATCTGTCTTCTCCTCTGATCTGTCTTCTCTGTGATCTGTTTCCTTTTGTGATCTGTCTTCTCCTCCGATCTGTCTCCTCTGTGATCGGTCTTCTCTGTGATCTGTCTCCTATGTGATCTGTCTTCTCTGTGATCTGTCTTCTCCTGTGATCTGTCTTCTCTGTGATTTGTCTCCTATGTGATCTGTCTTCTCTGTGATCTGTCTTCTCTGTGATCTGTCTTCTCTGTGATTTGTCTGTCTCCTATGTGATCTGTCTTCTCTGTGATCTGTCTTCTCTGTGATCTGTCTTCTCTGTGATCTGTCTCCTCTGTGATCTGTCTCCTCTGTGATCTGTCTCCTCTGTGATCTGTCTCCTCTATGATCTGTCTTCTCCTGTGATCTGTCTCCTCTGTGATCTGTCTCCTCTGTGATCTGTCTCCTCTGTGATCTGTCTCCTCTGTGATCAGACTCCTCTATGATGTCTCTTCTCTGTGCTGTTGTACAGAAAGGAGGGATCTACTGAAGTAGAGATGACAGCTTAACTCCACTACCACACTACGTTGACACATAGACCCCCCCTTCCTCTCCTCTCCCTCTCTCTCTTCCTCTCTATAATCAGGCTTAATGGACCACAGCTACCGGGGCAGAGCAGAACAGACCGTCCAATGCAGCATCTCTTTAATGGATAGATATTTAATAAATGGCCATTTTGAACGTAAAAATCTACTTTAGGACAACTACTCAGAAATCCCCCTCCCCCAAAAAGGCTTTAGTTTAAATCATGCTGCTGAATGAGTACATATAGAGAAAGAGGACAGGAGAGGAATGGTTTTGAGGGGAAGTATTATGATAAAAACTATGCAGATGTTTTAAGACGATTTGGTGTTTGTTTTTTTAAGGTGAATTAAAAAATAAAAACTGTTTTAAAGGACTGACATAGAAGGATATAGAAGACTGGCAGACAGGCACATGTCCGATTACTGAACAGGATCGATTCAACTCTTTCAAAGCTACACAGTAAAACTTTCCCCCTGTAAATTTTATAGCATTATACATACCCGGCATCAGGTTAATACTGTATTCTTGATTTACAGCAAGGTTGCTGTATTTTTTATTTATTTTTACAGTAAGATAAAACAGTGCTGTATTATATAATTACCGTAATTTGCTGCCAGTAGAATGCTGGACATTGACAGTACAGTACGTTACCGTCATCAGTTTTACAGTATCACTAGTCTTACTGTAATCTTTTTTTACAATAATTGTAAAGAATTAACGAATGAATGGATTACTGGATGTGTTAAATTCACTGAGGGGAGGGGTGGTTGTATTTTACACTATTTTACTTATTACAGTTTCCTTTAAAAAAAAGGTAGGGGCGTGGATCAGAAAACCATTCAGTATCTGGTTTGACCACCATTTGCCTCATGCAGTGTGACACATCTCCTTCACATAGAGTTGATCAGGCTGTTGATTGCGGCCGGTTGAATGTTGTCCCACTCCTCTTCAATGGCTGTGTGAAGTTGCTGGATATTGGCGGGAACTCGAACACTCTGTCGTACACGTCGATCCAGAGCATCCCAAACATGCTCAATGGGTGACATGTCTGGCGAGTATGCAGGCCATGGAAGAATTGGGATATTTTCAGCTTCCAGGAATTGTGTACAGATCCTTGTGACATGGGGCCGTGCATTATCATACTGCAACATGAGGTGATGGTGGTGGATGAATGGCACGACAACGGGCCTCAGGATCTCATCATACTGAAACAGGAGGTGATGGTGGTGGATGAATGGCACGACAACGGGCCTCAGGATCTCATCATACTGAAACATGAGGTGATGGTGGTGGATGAATGGCACGACAACGGGCCTCAGGATCTCATCATACTGAAACATGAGGTGATGGTGGTGGATGAATGGCACGACAACGGGCCTCAGGATCTCATCATACTGAAACATGAGGTGATGGTGGATGAATGGCACGACAACGGGCCTCAGGATCTCATCATACTGAAACATGAGGTGATGGTGGTGGATGAATGGCACGACAACGGGCCTCAGGATCTCATCATACTGAAACATGAGGTGATGGTGGTGGATGACAACGGGCCTCAGGATCTCATCATACTGAAACATGAGGTGATGGTGGTGGATGACAACGGGCCTCAGGATCTCATCATACTGAAACATGAGGTGATGGTGGTGGATGAATGGCACGACAACGGGCCTCAGGATCTCATCATACTGAAACAGGAGGTGATGGTGGTGGATGAATGGCACGACAACGGGCCTCAGGATATCATCATACTGAAACAGGAGGTGATGGCGACGGATGAATGGCACGACAACGGGCCTCAGGATCTCGCCACGGTATCTCTGTGCATTCAAATTACAATCGATAAAATACAATTGTGTTTGTGGTCCGTAGCTTATTCCTGCCCCAAACCATAACCCCCCCCCACCGTCACCATGGGGCTGTTCACACTGTCGACATCCTCCCCGCCCAGATGACGTGATACACGCTGTCTGTCATCTGCCCGGTACAGTTCAAACCGGGATTCATCCGTGAAGAGCACTGGTCTCCAGCGTGCCAGTGGCCTGTCGAAGGTGAGTTGCCCACCGAAGTCAATTACGACGCCGGACTGCAGTCTTATCAAGACTCTGCTGAGGACTACGAGCTCGCAGGTGAGCTTCCCTGAGAACGTTTCTGACAGTTTGAGCAGAAATTCATTGGTTGTTTCTCTCAGCTGTCCGGGTGGCTGGTCTCAGACGATCCCACAGGTGAAGAAGCCAGACGTGGAGGTCCTGGGTTGGCGTGGTTACACGTGGTCTGTGGTTGTGAGGCCGGTTGGGCGTAACTGCCAAATTCTCTAAAACAACAATGGAGGCGGTTTATAGTAGAGAAATAAACATTCAAAACTCTCTGGCAACAGCTCTGGTGGACATTCCTGCAGTCAACATGCCAACTGCACAGCTTGACACATCTGTGGCTTGTGTTGTGTGACAAAAAACTGCACATTTTAGTGAGGCCTTTTATTGTCCCCCAGCACAAGGTGCACTTGTGTAATGACCATGCTGTTTAATCAGCTTCTTGATATGCCACACCTGTCAGGTGGATGGATTATCTTGGAAAAGGAGAAATGTTCACCAACATGGATGCAAACAAATTTGTGCACAAATTTGAGAGAAATAAGCTTTTTGTGCGTATGGGGACATTTCTGGGATCTTTTGTTTCAGCTCATGAAACCAACACTTTACATGTTGCATTTATATTTTGGTTCAGTGTAGTGGCAGTGACTACAGGGTAAAACACACCAAGGACAAGGCTGTGGGTAACTGGTGAAAGGAGTCAGGCGCAGGAGAGCTGAGATGCGTGGAAAAAGGTATTTCATTCAAGAAAACACCAGTATGAACACAATGTTATGGTGCTGAGAGTGGTAGGCAGTGGTAGCCTAATGGTAGAGTGGAGGGTGGTAGGGTAGAGAGTGGTTAGTAGTAGGAGGGTTGGTAGAGGGTAGACTAGTGGTAGAGTGGAGGGGTAGGGGTAGAGTGGTAGAGTGGAGGGGTAGCAGGGTAGACTAGTGGTTGGTAGAGTGGGAGGGTAGGCAGGGTAGCCTAGTGGTTAGAGTGGAGGGGCGGAGGGTAGACTAGTGGTAGAGTGGAGGGGCGGCAGGGTAGAGAGTGGTTAGAGTGGTAGGGGCGGTAGAGGGTAGAGAGTGGTTAGAGTGGAGGGGCGTGGTAGAGAGTGGTTAGAGTGGAGGGGTGGTAGGCAGGGGTAGAGTGGTTAGAGTGGAGGGGCGGCAGGGTAGCCTAATGGTAGAGTGGAGGGGTGGCAGGGTAGAGAGTGGTTAGAGTGGTAGGTGGTAGAGGGTAGTGGTAGATGGTAGAGTGGTAGGGTGGTAGAGAGGGTAGAGAGTGGTTAGAGTGGAGGGGTGGAGGGTAGAGAGTGGTTAGAGTGGAGGGTAGGGTAGAGTGGTAGAGTGGAGGGGTAGAGAGTGGTAGGGGTAGACTAGTGGTAGAGTGGAGGGTTGGTAGAGAGTGGTAGAGTGGTAGAGGCAGGGTAGACTAGTGGTAGAGTGGAGGGTGGTAGGGTAGAGTGGTAGAGTGGTGGAGGGTAGGCAGGGGTAGCCTAGTGGTTAGAGTGGAGAGGTGGTAGAGGGTAGAGAGTGGTAGAGTGGTAGGGGGTGAGGGTAGAGAGTGGTAGAGTGGAGGGTAGAGAGTGGTAGAGAGTGGTAGAGTGGAGGGGCGAGAGGGTAGACTAGTGGTAGAGTGGAGAGTGGTAGAGAGTGGTAGAGAGTGGTAGAGAGTGGTAGAGAGTGGTAGAGTGGTAGAGAGTGGTAGAGAGTGGTAGAGAGTGGTAGAGAGTGGTAGAGAGTGGTAGAGAGTGGTAGAGAGTGGTAGAGAGTGGTAGAGTGGGGTAGAGAGTGGTAGAGAGTGGTAGAGAGTGGTAGAGAGTGGTAGAGAGTGGTAGAGAGTGGTAGAGAGTGGTAGAGAGTGGTAGAGAGTGGTAGAGAGTGGTAGAGAGTGGTAGAGAGTGGTAGAGAGTGGTAGAGAGTGGTAGAGAGTGGTAGAGAGTGGTAGGGAGGGTAGACTAGTGGTTAGAGTGGAGGGAGTGGTAGAGTGGTAGAGAGTGGTAGGGTGGTAGAGAGTGGTAGAGAGTGGTTAGAGTGGAGAGTGGTAGGGGCGGCAGGGTGCCTAGAGGTTAGAGTGGTAGGGTGGTAGGGTAGACTAGTGTGTTAGAGTGGTAGGGTGCGGCAGGGTAGACTAGTGGTTGTCACAAATGGAGTTTCTGATCCAGGGTAGCCTAGTGGTTAGAGTGAAAACCCACCTGATAGGTGTTAGCCTACTGGAAACCCACCTGGCAGGTATTAGCCAACTGAAAAGACCTGGAGGGGCGTTAGCAGGATAGACCTGTGGTTTAGCCAACTGAAAACCCACCTGATAGGTGTTAGCCAACTGAAAACCCACCTGATAGGTGTTAGCCAACTGGAAACCCACCTGATAGGTGTTAGCCAACTGAAAACCCACCTGATAGGTGTTAGCCAACTGGAAACCCACCTGATAGGTGTTAGCCAAGGGGCCACCTGATAGGTGTTAGCCAACTGAAAACCCACCTGATAGGTGGTTAGCCAGTGGAAACCCACCTGATAGGGTTAGAGTGGAGGGGTGAACTGAAAACAGGGTAGACTAGTGGTTAGAGTGGAGGGGCCACCTGATAGGTGTTAGCCAACTGGAAACCCACCTGATAGTGGTTAGAGTGAAAACCCACCTGATAGGTGTAGCCTAGTGGTTAGACCTGATAGGTGTTAGCCAGGGAAAACCCACCTGATGGTGTTAGCCAACTGGAAACCCACCTGATAGGTGTTAGAACTGAAAACCCACCTGATAGGGTTAGCCAACTGGAGGGGCACCTGATAGGTGTTAGCCTAGTGAAAGACCTGATAGGTGTTAGCAGGGTAAACCCACCTGTTAGAGTGGAGGGGCCAACTGAAAACCCACCTGGTAGGTGTTAGGGGCCAGGGTAAACCCACCTGATTAGGTGTTAGGGCGGTGTTAGCAGGGAAACCCCACCTGGTAGGTGTTAGGGGAGAGTGGAAAACCCACCTGATGGTGTAGAGTGGAAACCCACCTGAGGTGTTAGCCAACTGGTTAGACCTGATAGGTGTTAGCCAGGGAAACCCCACCTGATAGGTGTTAGCCAACTAAAACCCACCTGATAGGTGTTAGCAAGTTTGAAAACCCACCTGAGCTGACAAACTGAAAATCCACCTGATCTGTTAACAAACTGTTAAACCCACCTGATAGGTTCCCAGGCCAACTGAAAACCTATTTGTTTAACCAACTGCCTGGTTAAATAAAGGTAACAAAAATACAAACCCACCTGATAGGTGTTAACCAACTGAAAACCCACCTGATAGGTGTTAGCCAACTGAAAACCCACCTGATAGGTGTTAGCCAACTGAAAACCCACCTGATAGGTGTTAGCCAACTGAAACCCACCTGATAGGTGTTAGCCAACTGAAAACCCACCTGATAGGTGTTAGCCAACTGAAAACCCACCTGATAGGTGTTAGCCAACTGAAAACCCACCTGATAGGTGTTAGCCAACTGAAAACCCACCTGATAGGTGTTAGCCAACTGAAAACCCACCTGATAGGTGTTAGCCAACTGAAAACCCACCTGATAGGTGTTAGCCAACTGAAAACCCACCTGATAGGTGTTAGCCAACTGAAAACCCACCTGATAGGTGTTAGCCAACTGAAAACCCACCTGATAGGTGTTAGCCAACTGAAAACCCACCTGATAGGTGTTAACCAACTGAAAACCCACCTGATAGGTGTTAGCCAACTGAAAACCCACCTGATAGGTGTTAGCCAACTGAAAACCCACCTGATAGGTGTTAGCCAACTGAAAACCCACCTGATAGGTGTTAGCCAACTGAAAACCCACCTGATAGGTGTTAGCCAACTGAAAACCCACCTGATAGGTGTTAGCCAACTGAAAACCCACCTGATAGGTGTTAACCAACTGAAAACTCATCCGAGGCAACCCAGATGGTAAACCTACTGGAGGGCCAGTGAGGTCTGTTTCTGGGGGCCAGTGAGGTCTGTTTCTGGGGGCCAGTGAGGTCTGTTTCTGGGGTCCAGTGAGGTCTGTTTCTGGGGTCCAGTGAGGTCTGTTTCTGGGGTCCAGTGAGGTCTGTTTCTGGGGTCCAGTGAGGTCTGTTTCTGGGGTCCAGTGAGGTCTGTTTCTGGGGTCCAGTGAGGTCTGTTTCTGTAAACTCAACCAAGTCAACCCAGATGGTAAAGTTACTGGAGGACCAGTGTTAGCAGCCACATTGAGTGGAGATGTTGAAGAGTGTACATTCACGGGTAGATAATTAGAGCTCATTGAGCCGCCAACCTTTGTAATCTTGGACGCCCAGCGCATCTGTCCCCAAGAGATTACAACCTTGTGATGGTTTTTACTGAATCGGATGCAGATGAGAAGAAACTAAAAACTAAAGTGGAAACTAGTAACATTTGCTGTTACTCCTCTATATGTTGTTATTACAATGTAGCTATGAGTTATAATAATAATTATTATAATTAACTAGAATACTTGTTAAGGTGTAAGGACCCCTAAAAAGGATGTGTTATTTATGTTAGAGTCATTTTTACAGGGGTTAAACACTATTTTACAGCATTTTGCCCGTAATTCAATGCAATCTCCAGTATTAATTATGTAAAACACATTTAAGGTATTTGACTGTGCATTTTACAGTGTTTCACTGTTGAAACGACAGAACAGTCTTACAGTGTATGGTTTTCTTTCATGAATAAACTTGACTATTTAATAAAGTGCAAGTTATGCAGATTCCAAATGAATTACTTGAACCGTGTAGCTCAGTGGTGTCCTGTTATAGACCATAAATTTAGACTTTATATAATCGAAATTGAACGAGCTTCACATCACATTACTTCATCACTGCAAGGTAAAATCAAGCTAAAACCTGGAGAATATTGGACATTTTTAATGAAGAGATGAAAACATGTCCACTCTAATGCTTCCATCTAATCTATTACGTCCCTGATTCTATCTGCACCATCTTTACATTACTGATGGTTCTGATTCTATCTACACCATCTTTACATTACTGGATGTTCTGATTCTATCTACACCATCTTTACATTACTGGATGTTCTGATTCTATCTACACCATCTTTACATTACTGGATGTTCTGATTCTATCTCTTTACACTTACTGGACTTTACATTACTGATTACTGGATGTTCTGATTCTATCTAACACCATCTTTACATTACTGGATTCTGATTCTATCTACACCATCTTTACATTACTGGATGTTCTGATTCTATCTACACCATCTTTACATTACTGGACGTTCTGATTCTATCTGACCATCTTTACATTACTGGATGTTCTGATTCTATCTGCACCATC
The DNA here is from genome assembly GCF_023373465.1 of Oncorhynchus keta. Taxonomy (NCBI): domain Eukaryota; kingdom Metazoa; phylum Chordata; class Actinopteri; order Salmoniformes; family Salmonidae; genus Oncorhynchus; species Oncorhynchus keta. Next base: position 88,101 of record NW_026290955.1, on the reverse strand, counting down.
TTTACATTACTGGATGTTCTGATTCTATCTGCACCATCTTTACATTACTGGATGGTTCTGATTCTATCTGCACCATCTTTACATTACTGGACGGTTCTGATTCTATCTACACCATCTTTACATTACTGGACCAGTCTGATTCTATCTACACCATCTTTACATTACTGGATGTTCTGATTCTATCTACACCATCTTTACATTACTGGATGGTTCTGATTCTATCTACACCATCTTGACATTACTGATGGTTCTGATTCTATCTGCACCATCTTTACGTTACTGATGGTTCTGATTCTATCTACACCATCTTTACATTACTGGATCTGTTCTGATGTTCTGATTCTATCTACACCATCTTTACATTACTGGATGTTCTGATTCTATCTACACTATCTTTACATTTCTGATTCTATCGGTTCTGATTCTATCTCTTTACATTACTGGACATTCTATCTATCTTTACATTACTGGATGTTCTGATTCTATCTACACCATCTTTACATTACTGGACCAGTCTGATTCTATCTGCACCATCTTTACATTACTGGATGGTTCTGATTCTATCTACACCATCTTTACATTACTGGATGTTCTGATTCTATCTACACCATCTTTACATTACTGGACGTTCTGATTCTATCTACACCATCTTTACATTACTGGACCAGTCTGATTCTATCTACACCATCTTTACATTACTGGACGTTCTGATTCTATATACACCATCTTTACATTACTGGACCAGTCTGATTCTATCTACACCATCTTTACATTACTGGACGTTTCTGATTCTATCTACACCATCTTTACATTACTGGACGTTCTGATTCTATCTACACCATCTTTACATTACTGGATGTTCTGATTCTATCTACACCATCTTTACATTACTGGACGGTTCTGATTCTATCTACACCATCTTTACATTACTGGATGTTCTGATTCTATCTGCACCATCTTTACGTTACTGGATGGTTCTGATTCTATCTACACCATCTTTACATTACTGGATGTTCTGATTCGATCTGCACCATCTTTACATTACTGGATGTTCTGATTCTATCTACACCATCTTTACATTACTGGATGGTTCTGATTCTATCTACACCATCTTTACATTACTGGATGTTCTGATTCTATCTGCACCATCTTTACATTACTGGATGTTCTGATTCTATCTGCACCATCTTTACATTACTGGATGTTCTGATTCTATCTGCACCATCTTTACATTACTGGATGTTCTGATTCTATCTACACCATCTTTACATTACTGGATGTTCTGATTCTATCTGCACCATCTTTACATTACTGGATGTTCTGATTCTATCTACACCATCTTTACATTACTGGATGTTCTGATTCTATCTACACCATCTTTACATTACTGGATGTTCTGATTCTATCTACACCATCTTTACATTACTGGATGTTCTGATTCTATCTGCACCATCTTTACATTACTGGATGTTCTGATTCTATCTGTCTTTACATTACTGGATTCTGATTCTATCTACACCATCTTTACATTACTGGATGTTCTGATTCTATCTACACCATCTTTACATTACTGGATGTTCTGATTCTATCTACACCATCTTTACATTACTGGATGTTCTGATTCTATCTACACCATCTTTACATTACTGGATGTTCTGATTCTATCTACACCATCTTTACATTACTGGATGTTCTGATTCTATCTACACCATCTTTACATTACTGGATGTTCTGATTCTATCTGCACCATCTTTACATTACTGGATGTTCTGATTCTATCTACACCATCTTTACATTACTGGATGTTCTGATTCTATCTACACCATCTTTACATTACTGGACGTTCTGATTCTATCTGCACCATCTTTACATTACTGGACCAGTCTGATTCTATCTACACCATCTTTACATTACTGGACGTTCTGATTCTATCTACACCATCTTTACATTACTGGACGGTTCTGATTCTATCTACACCATCTTTACATTACTGGATGTTCTGATTCTATCTACACCATCTTTACATTACTGGACCAGTCTGATTCTATCTACACCATCTTTACATTACTGGATGTTCTGATTCTATCTACACCATCTTTACATTACTGGATGGTTCTGATTCTATCTACACCATCTTGACATTACTGATGGTTCTGATTCTATCCACACCATCTTTACATTACTGGATGGTTCTGATTCTATCTACACCATCTTTACATTACTGGATGTTCTGATTCGATCTGCACCATCTTTACATTACTGGATGTTCTGATTCTATCTACACCATCTTTACATTACTGGATGGTTCTGATTCTATCTACACCATCTTTACATTACTGGATGTTCTGATTCTATCTGCACCATCTTTACATTACTGGATGTTCTGATTCTATCTGCACCATCTTTACATTACTGGATGTTCTGATTCTATCTGCACCATCTTTACATTACTGGATGTTCTGATTCTATCTACACCATCTTTACATTACTGGATGTTCTGATTCTATCTGCACCATCTTTACATTACTGGATGTTCTGATTCTATCTACACCATCTTTACATTACTGGATGTTCTGATTCTATCTACACCATCTTTACATTACTGGATGTTCTGATTCTATCTACACCATCTTTACATTACTGGATGTTCTGATTCTATCTGCACCATCTTTACATTACTGGATGTTCTGATTCTATCTGCACCATCTTTACATTACTGGATGTTCTGATTCTATCTATCACCATCTTTACATTACTGGATGTTCTGATTCTATCTACACCATCTTTACATTACTGGATGTTCTGATTCTATCTGCACCATCTTTACATTACTGGATGTTCTGATTCTATCTACACCATCTTTACATTACTGGATGTTCTGATTCTATCTACACCATCTTTACATTACTGGATGTTCTGATTCTATCTACACCATCTTTACATTACTGGATGTTCTGATTCTATCTGCACCATCTTTACATTACTGGATGTTCTGATTCTATCTGCACCATCTTTACATTACTGGATGTTCTGATTCTATCTACACCATCTTTACATTACTGGATGTTCTGATTCTATCTGCACCATCTTGACATTACTGATGGTTCTGATTCTATCCACACCATCTTTACATTACTGGATGTTCTGATTCTATCTACACCATCTTTACATTACTGGAGTTCTGATTCTATCTACACCATCTTTACATTACTGGATGTTCTGATTCTATCTACACCATCTTTACATTACTGGATGTTCTGATTCTATCTACACCATCTTTACATTACTGGATGTTCTGATTCTATCTACACCATCTTTACATTACTGGATGTTCTGATTCTATCTACACCATCTTTACATTACTGGACCAGTCTGATTCTATCTGCACCATCTTTACATTACTGGATGGTTCTGATTCTATCTGCACCATCTTTACATTACTGGACGTTCTGATTCTATCTACACCATCTTTACATTACTGGACGTTCTGATTCTATCTGCACCATCTTTACATTACTGGACCAGTCTGATTCTATCTGCACCATCTTTACATTACTGGATGTTCTGATTCTATCTACACCATCTTTACATTACTGGACGGTTCTGATTCTATCTGCACCATCTTTACATTACTGGACGGTTCTGATTCTATCTACACCATCTTTACATTACTGGACCAGTCTGATTCTATCTACACCATCTTTACATTACTGGATGTTCTGATTCTATCTACACCATCTTTACATTACTGGATGGTTCTGATTCTATCTACACCATCTTGACATTACTGATGGTTCTGATTCTATCCACACCATCTTTACATTACTGGATGGTTCTGATTCTATCTACACCATCTTTACATTACTGGATGTTCTGATTCTATCTACCATCTTTACATTACTGGATGTTCTGATTCTATCTACACCATCTTTACATTACTGGATGTTCTGATTCTATCTACACCATCTTTACATTACTGGATGTTCTGATTCTATCTGCACCATCTTTACATTACTGATGTTCTGATCTATCTACACCATCTTTACATTACTGGATGTTCTGATTCTATCTGCACCATCTTTACATTACTGGATGTTCTGATTCTATCTACACCATCTTTACATTACTGGATGTTCTGATTCTATCTACACCATCTTTACATTACTGGATGTTCTGATTCTATCTACACCATCTTTACATTACTGGATGTTCTGATTCTATCTGCACCATCTTTACATTACTGGATGTTCTGATTCTATCTTCTTTACATTACTGGATGTTCTGATTCTATCTACACCATCTTTACATTACTGGATGTTCTGATTCTATCTGCACCATCTTTACATTACTGATGTTCTGATTCTATCTACACCATCTTTACATTACTGGATGTTCTGATTCTATCTGCACCATCTTTACATTACTGGACGTTCTGATTCTATCTACACCATCTTTACATTACTGGATGTTCTGATTCTATCTACACCATCTTTACATTACTGGATGTTCTGATTCTATCTACACCATCTTTACATTACTGGATGTTCTGATTCTATCTACACCATCTTTACATTACTGGATGTTCTGATTCTATCTACACCATCTTTACATTACTGGATGTTCTGATGTTCTGATTCTATCTACACCATCTTTACATTACTGGATGTTCTGATTCTATCTACACTATCTTTACATTACTGGATGGTTCTGATTCTATCTACACCATCTTTACATTACTGGATTCTATCTACACCATCTTTACATTACTGGATGTTCTGATTCTATCTACACCATCTTTACATTACTGGATGTTCTGATTCTATCTACACCATCTTTACATTACTGGATGTTCTGATTCTATCTGCACCATCTTTACATTACTGGATGTTCTGATTCTATCTACACCATCTTTACATTACTGGATGTTCTGATTCTATCTACACCATCTTTACATTACTGGATGTTTTTTCTCTCTCTGAACTACTTTATGCACATTGAGCTTGAGATGATTAAATAGATGTGTTTCTATTTCAGGTGTTCTAGGGGTTAGAGTTCAAACCAAACTGAAATAACTCCAGATATAATTGAATCATGGAACTGGATTATATTTGAAGGTTAACACCAATGACACTGTCTAGTTGAAGAGTCTCATTCTATCTACACCAATGACACTGTCTAGTTGAAGAGTCTCATTCTATCTACACCAATGACACTGTCTAGTTGAAGAGTCTCATTCTATCTACAAATGACACTGTCTAGTTGAAGAGTCTCATTCCAAAACGCTATATATCCATATTCAGAATTTTGGTGAATTAGATTTGATTATTTATAGAAATACTGAGAGAAATTCATGTGTCTTTTTTCACTATTTAATCATGGCGCGGGGTTTGTTCAATGGCAGATATATATTTATTTAAAATCTATGACTTCATGGTTTCATTTCAGAGAGACAAATAGTTATGTCTTTTTATGCAAAATACTGTATATATATCCGCCTCACTCTCAGAGAAATAAGTACTACTGCTAAGTTTTACACAGTCAAATGTAACAAATCATTTAAAAAAATGAATATAAAAATATATATATATATATTTATTTATTTATTCAATAGAGTAATATGTGATCTGTATGTAAAACATTAAGTTGTTTTTATTCAGAGTAACTTACAGTAAGGGCATTAATCTTATTAAGATATATACGAACATTCCATTCCAACTAAACATTGGATACATAGCGTTCTGTAAAAAATACACTAGAATATATTAATTACATGTCTGAGAACAGTAATATTTTACACACACATGAAGGCACCCATAAACAATTATTTCTGGTTTAAAAAAAATAACAATTAAATGTAAAAAAAAAAATAATTAAAAAGGTGGTTATAGCATTTTAGAAATAAACTCGTTCATTTGTCGTCTTATACAATAGGTCGATTAAATGTTACACAATCACATGTTTTAATACTCACTGCTTGTTATTACTGTGCATTTCATCAGACAGAATATTATCACCATTAAACACACAGAAGAACGAAGCTCACAATAAAACACATTGTGAAAACAAGTTTTATAATTATAATTCTATAATAAAAGTGGGAATCAGTACAAACAAACAGGAATATGCCTCATCAAGGCACTGAGTCATTTAATCTTTATGTTCACAAACAGTTTTAGACACCAGAGAACATTTTAAAACGGTGCCGTTATATCAGAAAGGAAGTGTCACAGAGAGACGTTAGTCAAACAGTCATGAAGAAGACTTGACAAAAGGACAGTTAGTATATTTCACAAAAATCACGAGACTGAACAAAACGCATGTTTTCTACAGAGACGATATAAAGCAGCTAGCTAGCAGCGCCATCTGCTGGCCATAGTGGTCAATACATCCAACTGTTGACATCTCATCTCTTTCCGTATTTTCAGTAGTACATATTGTCAGCCACTAGAGGACGCTACAGTTTAGCTGAGCCCATCCACAGTTCCAGACAGCCCACACAGACATAAATATATGGCCATTTCTGAGTACTCATGGTGCAGTCTCTTCCCTGTATCTCTCTGAGTACTGCAGTATCTTCCCTGTATCTCTCTGAGTACTGCAGTCTCTTCCCTGTATCTCTCTGAGTACTGCAGTATCTTCCCTGTATCTCTCTGAGTACTGCAGTATCTTCCCTGTATCTCTCTGAGTACTGCAGTATCTTCCCTGTATCTCTCTGAGTACTGCAGTCTCTTCCCTGTATCTCTCTGAGTACTGCAGTATCTTCCCTGTATCTCTCTGAGTACTGCAGTATCTTCCCTGTATCTCTCTGAGTACTGCAGTATCTTCCCTGTATCTCTCTGAGTACTGCAGTCTCTTCCCTGTATCTCTCTGTATCTTCTGCAGTCTCTTCCTGTATCTCTCTGAGTACTGTATCTCTCTGAGTACTGCAGTCTCTTCCTGAGTACTGCAGTCTCTGTATCTTCCTGTATCTGAGTACTGCAGTCTCTTCCCTGTATCTCTCTGAGTACTGCAGTCTCTTCCCTGTATCTCTCTGAGTACTGCAGTCTCTTCCCTGTATCTCTCTGAGTACTGCAGTATCTTCCCTGTATCTCTCTGAGTACTGCAGTCTCTTCCCTGTATCTCTCTGAGTACAGCAGTCTCTACCCTGTATCTCTCTGAGTACTGCAGTGTCTTCCCTGTATCTCTCTGAGTACTGCGGTCTCTTCCCTGTATCTCTCTGAGTACTGCAGTCTGTCCCCACCCACTGGGGAGCCAGGCCCAGACAATCAGAATTAGTTTTCCCCCACCCTTCAGACGATTCCGCAGGTGAAGAAGCCAGATGTGGAGGTCCTGGGCTGTCATGGTTACACGTGGTCTGTGGTTGTGAGGCCGGCTGGAAGTACTGCCAAATTCCCTAAAACAACGTTAGAGGCGGCTAGCTTATGGTAGAGATCTAAACACAAGTTCTCTGGCAACAGCTCTGGTGGACATTCCTTGCAGTCAGCATGCCAATTGCATGTTCCCTCAAAACTCGAGACATCTGTGGCATTGTGTTGCGTGACAAAAATGCACATTTTAGAGAGGCCTTTTATTGTCCCCCAGCACAAGGTGCACCTGTGTAACGACCATTGCTGTTTAATCAGCTTCTTGATATGTCACACCTGTCAGGTGGTTGGATTATCTTGACAAATGAGAGATGCTCAGTAAGAGGAAACATTTGTACACAACATTTGAGAGAAATAAGCTTTTAGTGCTCATGGAACATTTCTGGGATCTTTTATTTCAGCTCATGGAACAAATGGGAACATAAACTCTTTACATGTTGTGTGTTTATATTTTTGTTGAGTGTACATCGGGAATTAGGGTGTCATTTGGGACGGACACTTTGTATACTCATAATGTAGTCCCTCTCCTTGTATCTCCAAGACTCTGGGGGTGAAGAACCAACACAGTCTGCATCTGGGTCTTACCTTAAACCTGATGAAGCATGTCTGTAGGTGTGTTTTTAATTTATTAAAAGTTTTAATTAAAAGTTGTGTCAAGAAGTCCCAAAATAATGTACTGTAGCCCCTTTTAGCAGCTTGCTACAGCTAGCGTTACAATGTGGCTACTTTACCTGGTTCTGCTAGCTTTACAATGTGGCTACTTTACCTGATGCTGCTAGCTTTACAATGTGGCTACTTTACCTGGTGCTGCTAGCTTTACAATGTGGCTACTTTACCTGATGCTGCTAGCTTTAAAATGTGGCTACTTTACCAGGTGCTGCTAGCTTTACAATGTGGCTACTTTACCTGATGCTGCTAGCTTTACAATGTGGCTACTTTACCTGATGCTGCTAGCTTTACAATGTGGCTACTTTACCTGATGCTGCTAGCTTTACAATGTGGCTACTTTACCAGGTGCTGCTAGCTTTACAATGTGGCTACTTTACCTGATGCTGCTAGCTTTACAATGTGGCTACTTTACCTGATGCTGCTAGCTTTACAATGTGGCTACTTTACCTGATGCTGCTAGCTTTACAATGTGGCTACTTTACCTGATGCTGCTAGCTTTACAATGTGGCTACTTTATCTGATGCTGCTAGCTTTACAATGTGGCTACATCACCTGGTGCTGCTAGCTTTACAATGTGGCTACTTTACCTGATGCTGCTAGCTTTACAATGTGGCTACTTTACCTGATGCTACTAGCTTTACAATGTGGCTACTTTACCTGATGCTGCTAGCTTTACAATGTGGCTACTTTACCTGGTGCTGCTAGCTTTACAATGTGGCTACATCACCTGGTGCTGCTAGCTTTACAATGTGGCTACTTTACCTGGTGCTGCTAGCTTTACAATGTGGCTACTTTACCTGGTGCTGCTAGCTTTACAATGTGGCTACTTTACCTGGTGCTGCTAGCTTTACAATGTGGCTACATCACCTGGTGCTGCTAGCTTTACAATGTGGCTACTTTACCTGGTGCTGCTAGCTTTACAATGTGGCTACTTTACCTGGTGCTGCTAGCTTTACAATGTGGCTACATCACCTGGTGCTGCTAGCTTTGGAAAACACATTGAAGCAACACCCTGTACACCGAGATGCAGTTCCTAGCTTGGTCCCAGGTATATCTTTGTACTGTTTTGCCGACTCCTACGGTTGTTGTCATGTAGATAATGGTAAAACAACACAGAGAGATCTGGGACCAGGCTAGCGACACATTACACACTGAGATACATGTACCTATGTGTGGTTTCAGCTGTCTCAAGTTGTGTTCACTCCAACCGCCATTTTGCAAATATAGCAGGGGGAAACATTACCAAACAGTGTGAATCATTCTGACATCCATTAGTGTGATTTTAAACCCTGCAGGAAAAACAGATATTTGGATGTTTAATATGTGGTTGTGTTGTGTAGTGGCCACGGGCTCTTTCCTCGACAGTCATTTCACATTGGGTCTTTGGCATTGTGCCCATATTTTTGTTTGGGTGGAAAGGTGTGTGTGTGTGTGTGTGTGTGTGTGTGTGTGTGTGTGTGTGTGTGTGTGTGTGTGTGTGTGTGTGTGTGTGTGTCTGTGTGTGTGTCTGTGAGGGAGACAGGAGACAAACAGTAGGCCGATAAAGGAGGGGAAGGTTCCGGCTGCTCCCAGTTCCTCTCAGTCTGACTGATTAGGGGACATGTTGGGGCATGAGAAGGGAGGCTCTGATCTAGCTACCCCACCATGCCAGGAGAGAAAGGAAGGGAGAGAGAGAGAGGGGGGGAGAGGGAGGGAGAGAGAGAGAGAGATAGAGAGAGAGAGGTTTTTTAATAAAGCCCTTAAATTGCAAGTTGAAATTGAGAGAGACAGAGAGATGGAGAGAGAGAGACACAGAGAGAGAGACAGAGAGAGAAAGAGATTGAAATAGAGAGAGAGGGACACAGAGAGAGACACAGGGAGAGAAAGTGATTGAAAGAGAGAGAGAGAAAGTGATTGACAATGGGCAAGGGGGATGGGGGAGAGAGAGAGAGGCAGTGATTGAAAGAGAGAGAGAGAGCCAGAGATGGAGAGAAAGAGAGAGAGCAAGAGAGAGAAAGTGATTTAAAGAGAGAGAGAGAGAGAGAGAGAGAGAGAGAGAGAGAGAGAGAGAGAGAAAGGAATGTCCTCCTCTGGTCTACTCCAACACCCTGGAGAGAGGCTAGGACAGAGATGACGGGTAACCCTTAACTGAGGGCCTCAGGTTCACTGAGTAAACAGATAGAGAGATAGACACAGTGAACAAAAAGACGTTTCTGGAGAGTTGAGTTGTGGGCCTCTAAACTGTCAGTGAACTATGCAGCGACTGTAAATCACTCGGGTTCAGGACACATTTAAATGACTCGATAGTAAAAGTGGGTATGTGTTGCCCCTGGAGTAGCTACAGTGTGAAGAAGGTTACATCCCAACTGGGACTATATTCCCTATGTAGTAGTGCACTGTTTTAGACCAGGGCTGTAGTGCTGTAGTGCACTGTTTTAGACCAGGTAGTAGTGCACTGTTTTAGACCAGGTAGTGCACTGTTTTAGACCAGGTAGTGCACTGTTTTAGACCAGGTAGTGCACTGTTTTAGACCAGGTAGTGCACTGTTTTAGACCAGGTAGTGCACTGTTTTAGACCAGGTAGTGCACTGTTTTAGACCAGGTAGTGCACTGTTTTAGACCAGGTAGTGCACTGTTTTAGACCAGGTAGTGCACTGTTTTAGACCAGGTGTAGTGCACTGTTTTAGACCAGGTAGTGCACTGTTTTAGACCAGGTAGTGCACTGTTTTAGACCAGGTAGTGCACTGTTTTAGACCAGGTAGTGCACTGTTTTAGACCAGGTAGTGCACTGTTTTAGACCAGGTAGTGCACTGTTTTAGACCAGGGCTGTAGTGCACTGTTTTAGACCAGGGCTGTAGTGCACTGTTTTAGACCAGGTAGTGCACTGTTTTAGACCAGGTGGTGCACTGTTTTAGACCAGGGCTGTAGTGTACTGTTTTAGACCAGGTAGTGCACTGTTTTAGACCAGGTAGTGCACTGTTTTAGACCAGGTAGTGCACTGTTTTAGACCAGGTAGTGCACTGTTTTAGACCAGGGCTGTAGTGCACTGTTTTAGACCAGGTAGTGCACTGTTTTAGACCAGGTAGTGCACTGTTTTAGACCAGGTAGTGCACTGTTTTAGACCAGGTAGTGCACTGTTTTAGACCAGGTAGTGCACTGTTTTAGACCAGGTAGTGCACTGTTTTAGACCAGGTAGTGCACTGTTTTAGACCAGGTAGTGCACTGTTTTAGACCAGGTAGTGCACTGTTTTAGACCAGGTAGTGCACTGTTTTAGACCAGGTAGTGCACTGTTTTAGACCAGGTAGTGCACTGTTTTAGACCAGGGCTAGTGCACTGCACTGTTTTAGACCAGGTAGTGCACTGTTTTAGACCAGGGCTGTAGTGCACTGTTTTAGACCAGGTAGTGCACTGTTTTAGACCAGGTAGTGCACTGTTTTAGACCAGGTAGTGCACTGTTTTAGACCAGGCAGTGCACTGTTTTAGACCAGGTAGTGCACTGTTTTAGACCAGGTAGTGCACTGTTTTAGACCAGGTAGTGCACTGTTTTAGACCAGGTAGTGCACTGTTTTAGAACAGGGCCGTAGTGCACTGTTTTAGACCAGGTAGTGCACTGTTTTAGACCAGGTAGTGCACTGTTTTAGACCAGGGCTGTAGTGCACTGTTTTAGACCAGGTGGTGCACTGTTTTAGACCAGGTAGTGCACGACGTAGAAAATGGGGTTCCCTTTTGGACGGAACCTAAACGTTGAGCCCATCCTCTGGGAGTGAGTTGTGTTCGGGTGAGTGTTTTTCTCACTGATATTCCATTCAGTACAATACGTCACTAACACATGTTTCTGCGTTTGATCTGTTTACCAGCTGGTAAGACCGGAAAGCAGTTTGATCGAATGCTCTGTCACATGACCCCCTGGTCGTGCACAATATTTCATACTTGAGATAAAATAAAGATACCTTGATAGAAAATGACTCAGGTAAAAGTGAAAGTCACCCATTAAAATACTACTTAAAATACTACTTGAGTAAAAGTCTAAAAGTATCTGCTTTTAAATATCCTTCAAATCAAATCAAATGTATTTATATAGCCCTTCGTACATCAGCTGATATCTCAAAGTGCTGTACAGAAACCCAGCCTAAAACCCCCAAACAGCAAGCAATGCAGGTGTAGAAGCACGGTGGCTAGGAAAAACTCCCTAGAAAGGCCAAAACCTAGGAAGAAACCTAGAGAGGAACTGTGAGAGACGGAATCTAAAACAAAAAATCCAGAAAATCACATTGTATGATTTTTTAAAAAGTCATTAATTTGCATTTTATTGCATGACATAAGTATTTGATCACCTACCAACCAGTAAGAATGTGTTGTAATTGTTGGACCCTAAATACTGTAAAAACACCAGCAAATCAGCTTCATGTGATTTTTTTTTTTTTAAATCTGTTCCAAACTATTTCCCAACACATAATACAGACAAGTGATTGTATACAAATGCAAGTTTGAAGGTTTGAAATTGTTTTAGCCAAATATATCTGTTTGGGGTTCTTGCGGTCAACTTGCAGTCTACAAATGATTTGTAATTATGTTCCAGCCCCCTGAACATCCACTCAAAAAAATATCAGTCCGTGGCTGAATCTAGTTGATGATCCCTGCACTAGGCCCTTGATAAGGTCAGAGCCATAGGGACAGACAGACACCCTCCCACAGTTATCGGAACACTGATAGAGACCATGCATCTGCCATATGTCCCCCAGACACACACACACAGATTGTCCCACAGATTAGCTCATTAGCCTACTGCTCCGAGATAAAGCTGATCAGTGCAGAGTAGCGCATCAGCAGTATTAGATATTACAGTAACAGGAGATGAGCATCAGCAGTATTAGATATTACAGTAACAGGAGATGAGCATCAGCAGTATTAGATTTTACAGTAACAGGAGATGAGCATCAGCAGTATTAGATATTACAGTAACAGGAGATGAGCATCAGCAGTATTAGATTTTACAGTAACAGGAGATGAGCATCAGCAGTATTAGATATTACAGTAACAGGAGATGAGCATCAGCAGTATTAGATATTACAGTAACAGGAGATGAGCATCAGCAGTATTAGATATTACAGTAACAGGAGATGAGCATCAGCAGTATTAGATATTACAGTAACAGGAGATGAGCAACAGCAGTATTAGATATTACAGTAACAGGAGATGAGCATCAGCAGTATTAGATATTACAGTAACAGGAGATGAGCATCAGCAGTATTAGATATTACAGTAACAGGAGATGAGCATACAGTTTTAAGTCATTTCAGGAGATGAGCATCAGCAGTATTAGATATTACAGTAACAGGAGATGAGCATCAGCAGTATTAGATATTACAGTAACAGGAGATGAGCAACAGCAGTATTAGATTTTACAGTAACAGGAGATGAGATGAGACAACAGTGGAAGCATCAGCAGTATTAGATATTACAGCCATGAGCATCTAAGTATCTTATTACAGTATTCAGCAGTATTGACAGTAACAGGAGATGAGCATCAGTAACAGTATTAGATAACAGGAGATGAGCATCAGCAGTATTAGATATTACAGTAACAGGAGATGAGCAGTCAGCAGTAACAGGAGATGAGAGTTTAGATATTACAGTAACAGGAGATGAGCATCAGCAGTATTAGATTTACAGTAACAGGAGATGAGCAACAGCAGTATTAGATATTACAGTAACAGTGGCATCAGGGAGGTAACAGGAGATGAGCATGAGCAGCAGTATGGATGTAACAGAGATGAGCATCAGCAGTATTAGATATTACAGTAACAGGAGATGAGCATCAGCAGTATTAGATTTACAGTAACAGGAGATGAGCATCAGCAGTATTAGATACAGTAACAGGAGATGAGCACCATGGTCAGCAGGAGTATTATATATTACAGTAACAGTGATGAGCATCAGCAGAGGATATTACAGTAACAGGGAGATGAGCATCAGCAGTATTATATTTTACAGTAACAGTAACAGGAGATGAGCAGTAACAGGAGATGAGCAGCATTAGATATTACAGTACAGGAGATGAGCATGCAGCGTTTTACAGTAACAGGAGATGATCAGCAGTATTAGATTTTACAGTAACAGGTATTAGATGAGCATCAGCAGTATTAGATATTACAGTAACAGGAGATGAGCATCAGCAGTATTAGATATTACAGTAACAGGAGATGAGCAAGTGTATTAGATATTACAGTAACAGGAGATGAGCATCAGCAGTATTAGATATTACAGTGAGCAGGGTCAGCAGTAACAGGAGATGATGTATTACAGTAACAGAGATGAGCATGAACCTACAGTAACAGGGAGATGAGCATCAGCAGTATTATATTTTACAGTAACAGGAGATGAGCATCAGCAGTATTAGATATTACAGTAACAGGAGATGAGCATCAGCAGTATTAGATTTTTCAGTTAGCATCAGCAGTATTAGATTTACAGTAACAGGAGATGAGCACAGCAGTATTAGATTGTACAGTAACAGGAGATGAGCAACAGAGATCATGGAGATGAGCATCAGCAGTATTAGATATTACAGTAACAGGAGATGAGCATCAGCAGTATTAGATATTACAGTAACAGGAGATTCAGCAGTAACAGGAGATGAGCATCAGCAGTATTAGATATTACAGTAGACAGTAACAGGAGATGAGCATCAGCAGTATTAGATATTACAGTAACAGGAGATGAAAGCAGTATTAGATATTACAGTAACAGGAGATGAGCATCAGCATAGCAATGATAGGAGATGAGCATCAGCAGTATTAGATATTACAGTAACAGGAGATGAGCATCAGCAGTATTAGATATTACAGTAACAGGAGATGAGCATCAGCAGTATTAGATATTACAGTAACAGGAGATGAGCCCTGGGGGACACCAGTGGTGAGCATCAGCAGTATTAGATATTACAGTAACAGGAGATGAGCATCAGTAGAGGAGTATATTACAGTAACAGGAGATGAGCATCAGCAGTATTAGATATTACAGTAACAGGAGATGAGCAACAGCAGTATTAGATTCTACAGTAACAGGAGATGAGCAACAGCAGTATTAGATATTACAGTAACAGGAGATGAGCAACAGCAGTATTAGATATTACAGTAACAGGAGATGAGCATCAGCAGTATTAGATATTACAGTAACAGGAGATGAGCAACAGCAGTATTAGATTCTACAGTAACAGGAGATGAGCAACAGCAGTATTAGATATTACAGTAACAGGAGATGAGCAACAGCAGTATTAGATATTACAGTAACAGGGGATTAACTGCTGCTGTTTCTGATGATGTGTTGTCTCAGCATCTCAGCCTGTCAGCCAATCCTGGGGATATAGGGATGGAGGGGTCATGACCTGGACCTCACCCATCTGGTGTACTGTAAAGCCTGAGTCCCAAAGCATCTTCCAGTCCCCTAACCTCAAGCCTCTCCCTTAAGCCTAGTCCCCTAGCCTGTAGCTACTCCCTAACCCCTAACCCTAACCCCTAGCCTCTAGCTACTCCCTAACCCCTAACCCCTAGCCTCTAGCTACTCCCTAACCCCTAACCCCTATCCTCTAGCTACTCCCTAACCCCTAACCCCCTATCCTCTAGCTGCTCCCTATCCCCTAGCGCCTAGATTCTAAATACTCCCTAACCCCTAAACCCCTATCATCTAGCTACTCCCTAACCCCTAACCCCCTAGCCTCTAGCTGCTCCCTAACCCCTAACCCCTAGCCTCTAGCTGCTCCCTAACCCCTAACCCCCTAGCCTCTAACTACTCCCTAACCCCTAACCCCCTATCCTCTAGCTACTCCCTAACCCTAACCCCCAGCCTCTAACTGCTCCCTAACCCCTATCCCCCCTAGCCTCTAACCTCCTACCCCTAACCCCTACTATCCTCTAACTACTCCTAACCCCTAACCCCTAACCCCCCCTATCCTCTAGCTGCTCCCTAACCCCTAACCCCTAACCCCTAGCCTCTAACTAGCCTCTAACCCTAACCCCTAACCCCTAGCCTCTAACTACTCCCTAACCCCTAACCCCTATCCTCTAGCTGACTCCCTAACCCCTAACCCCTAGCCTCTAGCTACTCCCTAACCCCTAACCCCTAGCCTCTAACTACTCCCTAACCCCTAACCCCTAGCCTCTAGCTACTCCCTAACCCCTAACCCCCTAGCCTCTAACTGCTCCCTAACCCCTAACCCCTAGCCTCTAACTACTCCCTAACCCCTAACCCCTATCCTCTAGCTGCTCCCCTAACCCCTAACCCCTAGCCTCTAACTCTAACTCTCCCTAACCCCTAACCCCTAGCCTCTAACTACTCCCTAACCCCTAACCCCCTATCCTCTAGCTGCTCCCTAACCCCTAAACCCCTATCCTCTAGCTGCTCCCTAACCCCTAACCCCTAGCCTCTAACTACTCCCTAACCCCTAACCGCCTATCCTCTAGCTACTCCCTAACCCCTAACCCCCTAGCCTCTAACTGCTCCCTAACCCCTAACCCCCTAGCCTCTAACTACTCCCTAACCCCTAACCCCCTCGCCTCTAGCTACTCCCTAACCCTAACCCCCTAGCCTCTAACTACTCCCTAACCCCTAACCCCCTAGACTCTAACTGCTCCCTAACCCCTAACCCCCTAGCCTCCCTAACCCCTAACCCCCTAACCCCCTAACCCCTAACCCCTAGCTGCTCCCTAACCCCTAACCCCTAGCCTCTAACTACTCCCTACCCCCTAACCCCCTATCCTCTAGCTACTCCCTAACCCCTAACCCCCTAGCCTCTAACTGCTCCCTAACCCCTAAACCCCTAGCCTCTAACTACTCCCTAACCCCTAACCCCCTATCCTCTAGCTACTCCCTAACCCCTAACCCCCTAGCCTCTAGCTACTCCCTAACCCCCTAGCCTCTAAATACTCCCTACTCCCTAACCCCCTAGCCTCTAAATACTCCCTATCCCCTAAACCCCTAGCCTCTAACTACTCCCTAACCCCTAACCCCCTAGCCTCTAACTACTCCCTAACCCCTAACCCCTAGCCTCTAACTACTCCCTAACCCCTAAACCCCTATCCTCTAGCTGACCCCTAACCCCTAACCCCCTAGCCTCTAGCTACTCCCTAACCCCTAACCCCCTAGCCTCTAACTACTCCCTAACCCCTAAACCCCTATCCTCTAGCTACTCCCTAACCCCTAACCCCCTAGCCTCTAACTACTCCCTAACCCCTGACCCCCTAGCCTCTAACTACTCCCTAACCCCTAACCCCCTAGCCTCTAGCTGCTCCCTAACCCCTAACCCCCCTAGCCTCTAACTGCTAACCCCTAACCCCCCCTAACCCCTAGCCTCTAGCCCTAACTCCCTAACCCCCTAACCCCTATCCTCTAGCTACTCCCTAACCCCTAACCCCCTATCCTCTAGCTGCTCCCCCTAACCCCTATAGCCCCCTAACCCCCTAACCCTAGATTCTAAATACTCCCTAACCCCTAAACCCCTATCATCTAGCTACTCCCTAACCCCTAACCCCCTAGCCTCTAGCTGCTCCCTAACCCCTAACCCCCTAGCCTCTAACTACTCCCTAACCCCTAACCCCCTATCCTCTAGCTACTCCCTAACCCCTAACCCCCAGCCTCTAACTGCTCCCTAACCCCCTATCCTCTAACTACTCCCTAACCCCTAACCCCCTATCCTCTAGCTGCTCCCTAACCCCTAAACCCCTATCCTCTAGCTGCTCCCTAACCCCTAACCTCTAACTACTCCCTAACCCCTAACCCCTAGCCTCTATCCTCCTCTAGCTACTCCCTAACCCCTAACCCCTAGCCTCTAGCTACTCCTCCCCTAACTGCTCCCTAACCCCCCTAGCCCCTCTAACTACTCCCTAACCCCTAACCCCCTCGCCTCTAGCTACTCCCTAACCCTAACCCCCTAGCCTCTAACTACTCCCTAACCCCTAACCCCCTAGCCTCTAACTGCTCCCTAACCCCTAACCCCCTAGCCTCTAGCTGCTCCCTAACCCCTAACCCCCTAGCCTCTAGCTACTCCCTAACCCCCTAGCCTCTAAATACTCCCTAACCCCTAACCCCCTAGCCTCTAGCTACTCCCTAACCCTAACCCCCTAGCCTCTAACTGCTCCCTAACCCCCTAGCCTCTAACTACTCCCTAACCCCTAACCCCCTCACCTCTAGCTACTCCCTAACCCCTAACCCCCTAGCCTCTAACTACTCCCTAACCCCTAACCCCCTAGACTCTAACTGATCCCTAACCCCTAACCCCCTAGCCTCTAGCTGCTCCCTAACCCCTAACCCCCTAGCCTCTAACTACTCCCTACCCCCTAACCCCCTATCCTCCAGCTACTCCCTAACCCTAACCCCCTATCCTCTAGCTACTCCCTAACCCCTAACCCCCTAGCCTCTAGCTACTCCCTAACCCCCTAGCCTCTAAATACTCCCTACTCCCTAACCCCCTAGCCTCTAAATACTCCCTATCCCCTAAACCCCTAGCCTCTAACTACTCCCTAACCCCTAACCCCCTAGCCTCTAACTACTCCCTAACCCCTAAACCCCTATCCTCTAGCTGACCCTAACCCCTAACCCCCTAGCCTCTAGCTACTCCCTAACCCCTAACCCCCTAGCCTCTAACTACTCCCTAACCCCTAAACCCCTATCCTCTAGCTACTCCCTAACCCCTAACCCCCTAGCCTCTAACTACTCCCTAACCCCTGACCCCCTAGCCTCTAACTACTCCCTAACCCCCCCCTAGCCTCTAGCTGCTCCCTAACCCCTAACCCCCTAGCCTCTAACTACTCCCTAACCCCTAACCCCCTAGCCTCTAGCTGCTCCCTAACCCCTAACCCCCTAGCCTCTAGCTGCTCCCTAACCCCTAACCCCCTAGCCTCTAGCTGCTCCCTAACCCCTAACCCCCTAGCCTCTAGCTGCTCCCTAACCCCTAACCCCTAGCCTCTAGCTACTCCCTACTCCCTAACCCCCTAGCCTCTAACTACTCCCTAACCCCTAACCCCCTCGCCTCTAGCTGCTCCCTAACCCCTAGCGCCTATATTCTAACTACTCCCTAACCCCTAAACCCCTATCCTCTAGCTGCTCCCTAACCCCTAACCCCCTAGCCTCTAGCTGCTCCCTAACCCCTAAACCCCTATTCTAGCTGCTCCCTAACCCCTAACCCCCTAGCCTCTAGCTGCTCCCTAACCCCTAGCGCCTAGATTCTAACTACTCCCTAAGCCCTAACCCCCTATCCTCTAGCTACTCCCTAACCCCTAACCCCCTAGCCTCTAGCTGCTCCCTATCCCCTAGCCCCATGATCTATAGCTGCTCCCTAACCCCTAGCGCCATGATCTATAGCTGCTCCCTAACCCCTAGCCCCATGATCTCTAGCTGCTCCCTAACCCCTAGCGCCTATATTCTAACTACTCCCTAAGCCCTATCCTGTAATTTGCATGGTGCCTGCTGTCTGGAGCTGATGTGTGAGAGAGACTGTGCCTGGCTTGGCTTGAATAGAACGACTGAACCACCGAAGGTCGTTTACATGAGGCTGGTGATTGAAGGGTTGATACTCCATGGAAGGATACTGATGTAATCTACTGTATGTCACACTGGAGCTAGAGAGATCATAGAGTACAGTAAGGTATAGGGGGTATAGAGTACAGTAGGGTATAAGGGGTATAGAGTACAGTAAGGTATAGGGGGTATAGAGTACAGTAGGGTATAACCCCTAACCCCTAGAGTACAGTAAGGTATAGGGGTAAAGACTCTCCTATCCTACAGTAGGGTATAGGGGTATAGAACCCCTACAGTAGGGTATAGGGGTATAGAGTACAGTAGGGTATAACCCCTATAGAGTACAGTAAGGTATAGGGGTATAGAGTACAGTAGGGTATAGGGGTATAGAGTACAGTAAGGTATAGGGGTATAGAGTATAGTAGGGTATAAGGGGTATAGAGTACAGTAAGGTATAGGGGTATAGAGTACAGTAGGGTATAGGGGCATAGAGTACAGTAGGGTATAGGGGGTATAGAGTACAGTAAGGTATAGGGGTATAGAGTACAGTAAGGTATAGGGGTATAGAGTACAGTAGGGTATAGGGGGCATAGAACCCCTACAGTAGGGTATAGGGGGTATAGAGTACAGTAAGGTATAGGGGGTATAGAGTACAGTAGGGTATAGGGGGTATAGAGTACAGTAGGGTATAGGGGGTATAGAGTACAGTAAGGTATAGGGGGTATAGAGTACAGTAAGGTATAGGGGGTATAGAGTACAGTAGGGTATAGGGGGTATAGAGTACAGTAAGGTATAGGGGGTATAGAGTACAGTAGGGTATAAGGGGTATAGAGTACAGTAGGGTATAGGGGGTATAGAGTACAGTAGGGTATAGGGGGCATAGAGTACAGTAGGGTATAGGGGGTATAGAGTACAGTAGGGTATAGGGGGTATAGAGTACAGTAGGGTATAGGGGGTATAGAGTACAGTAGGGTATAGGGGGTATAGAGTACAGTAGGGTATAGGGGGTATAGAGTACAGTAGGGTATAGGGGGTATAGAGTACAGTAGGGTATAGGGGGTATAGAGTACCCCTAGGGTATAGGGGGCATAGAGTACAGTACGGTATAGGGGGTATAGAGTACAGTAGGGTATAGGGGGTATAGAGTACAGTAGGGTATAGGGGGCATAGAGTACAGTAGAGTATAGGGGGTATAGAGTACAGTAGGGTATAAGGGGTATAGAGTACAGTAAGGTATAGGGGGTATAACCCCTACAGGGTATAGGGGTATAGAGTACAGTAACCCCCTGCCTCTAGCTGCTCCTAGGTATAGGGGGTATAGAGTACAGTAGAATATAGGGGCATAGAGTACAGTAGGGTATAGGGGGTATAAACAGTAGGAGTATAGGGGGTATAGAGTACAATAGGGTATAGGGGGTATAGAGTACAGTACCCCTATAGGGGGTATAGAGTAACCCCTAGTAGGGTATAGGGGGTATAGAGTACAGTAGAGTATAGGGGCATAGAGTACAGTAGCCTATAGGGGCATAGAGTACAGTGGGGTATAGGGGGTATAGAGTACAGTACGGTATAGGGGTATAGAGTACAGTAGAGTATATAGGGGGTATAGAGTACAGTAGGGTATAGGGGGTATAGAGTACAGTAGAGTATAGGGGCATAGAGTACAGTACGGTATAGGGGGTATAGAGTACAGTAGGGTATAGGGGGTATAGAGTACAGTAGGGTATAGGGGTATAGAGTACAGTAGGGTATAGGGGGTATAGAGTACAGTAGGGTATAGGGGGTATAGAGTACAGTAGAGTATAGGGGCATAGAGTACAGTACGGTATAGGGGGTATAGAGTACAGTAGAGTATAGGGGCATAGAGTACAGTACGGTATAGGGGGTATAGAGTACAGTAGGGTATAGGGGGTATAGAGTACAGTAGAGTATAGGGGCATAGAGTACAGTACGGTATAGGGGGTATAGAGTACAGTAGAGTATAGGGGCATAGAGTACAGTAGGGTATAGGGGGCATAGAGTACAGTAGGGTATAGGGGGTATAGAGTACAGTACGGTATAGGGGGTATAGAGTACAGTAGGGTATAGGGGGTATAGAGTACAGTAGGGTATAGGGGGTATAGAGTACAGTAGGGTATAGGGGGTATAGAGTACAGTAGGGTATAGGGGCATAGAGTACAGTAGAGGTATAGGGGGTATAGAGTACAGTAGGGTATAGGGGGTATAGAGTACAGTAGGGTATAGGGGGCATAGAGTACAGTAGGGTATAGGGGCATAGAGTACAGTAGGGTATAGGGGGCATAGAGTACAGTAAGGTATAGGGGGTATAGAGTACAGTAGGGTATAGGGGGTATAGAGTACAGTAGGGTATAGGGGGTATAGAGTACAGTAGGGTATAGGGGGCATAGAGTACAGTACGGTATAGGGGGTATAGAGTACAGTAGAGTATAGGGGCATAGAGTACAGTACGGTATAGGGGGTATAGAGTACAGTAGAGTATAGGGGGTATAGAGTACAGTAGGGTATAGGGGGTATAGAGTACAGTAGGGTATAGGGGTATAGAGTACAGTAGGGTATAGGGGGCATAGAGTACAGTACGGTATAGGGGGTATAGAGTACAGTAGGGTATAGGGGGTATAGAGTACAGTAGAGTATAGGGGCATAGAGTACAGTAGGGTATAGGGGGCATAGAGTACAGTAGGGTATAGGGGTATAGAGTACAGTAGAGTATAGGGGTATAGAGTACAGTCAGGTGTTTACGGCTCCACAGTTCATATAGTTTTTAGTATTGAATTGTTACACGGTTACTAAATGGAGCCAACAGACACATCGATTAAGTATTTATAATTTTAAATGTGTTAAAACATTTCATATTCCAATGTTGTGGTATTTATGGTGTGGTTCTCACCAGACCAGTGAGAGACTGAAGGCTAAACTACATTATGGAGAAGTTGTGTTCTGGGTTTTTGGGTTGTAAATTCTTCCAGAGGACAGCATGTAAATGTACAAAATGACTAAACAAAAGAGGTCAGGGTAACTTTAGAGAGCGACGTGTCACCCAGCCCTGCTATCCTGTTTCATCATATTCCTGGAAACACGCAGCCACTCCTTCACGAGGGACAACCCGTATCCCCCAGCCTCCCCTCACGCAAACCCCGACCACACATCACTGGGAGTGGGGATAACACCCATCCCCGATAGACTCTATTCCCCTGGAGCTGAGCCAAAAGCTCACTCCACAGTGAACCCAGACCCGATCCTGTACCATGCATACCCAACCCCCTATCCTGCAACCCCAGCCCTATATCCACCATACACCCAGCCCTATATCCACCATACACCCAGCCCTATATCCACCATACACCCAGCCCTATATCCACCATACACCCAGCCCTATATCCACCATACACCCAGGCCTATATCCACCATACACCCAGCCCTATATCCACCATACACCCAGCCCTATATCCACCATACACCCAGCCCTATATCCACCATACACCCAGGCCTATATCCACCATACACCCAGCCCTATATCCACCATACACCCAGGCCTATATCCACCATACACCCAGGCCTATATCCACCATACACCCAGCCCTATATCCACCATACACCCAGCCCTATATCCACCATACACCCAGCCCTATATCCACCATACACCCAGCCCTATATCCACCATACACCCAGCCCTATATCCACCATACACCCAGCCCTTATCCACCATACACCCAGGCCTATATCCACCATACACCCAGGCCTATATCCACCATACACCCAGGCCTATATCCACCATACACCCAGCCCTATATCCACCATAAACCCAGCCCTATATCCACCATACACCCTTATCCACCATACACCCAGGCCTATATCCACCATACACCCAGGCCTATATCCACCATACACCCAGCCCTATATCCACCATACACCCAGCCCTATATCCACCATACACCCAGCCCTATATCCACCATACACCCAGCCCTATATCCACCATACACCCAGGCCTATATCCACCATACACACAGCCCTATATCCACCATACACCCAGCCCTATATCCACCATACACCCAGCCCTTATCCACCATACACCCAGGCCTATATCCACCATAAACACAGCCCTATATCCACCATACACCCAGCCCTATATCCACCATACACCCAGCCCTTATCCACCATACACCCAGGCCTATATCCACCATACACCCAGCCCTATATCCACCATACACCCAGCCCTATATCCACCATACACCCAGCCCTATATCCACCATACACCCAGGCCTATATCCACCATACACCCAGCCCTATATCCACCATACACACAGCCCTTATCCACCATACACCCAGGCCTATATCCACCATACACCCAGCCCTATATCCACCATACACCCAGCCCTATATCCACCATACACCCAGGCCTATATCCACCATACACCCAGGCCTATATCCACCATACACCCAGCCCTATATCCACCATACAACCAGGCCTATATCCACCATACACCCAGCCCTATATCCACCATACACCCAGCCCTATATCCACCATACACCCAGCCCTATATCCACCATACACCCAGCCCTATATCCACCATACACCCAGCCCTATATCCACCATACACCCAGCCCTATATCCACCATACACCCAGCCCTATATCCACCATACACCCAGCCCTATATCCACCATACACCCAGGCCTATATCCACCATACACCCAGCCCTATATCCACCATACACCCAGCCCTATATCCACCATACACCCAGTCCTATATCCACCATACACCCAGCCCTATATCCACCATACACCCAGGCCTATATCCACCATACACCCAGCCCTATATCCACCATACACCCAGCCCTATATCCACCATACACCCAGCCCTATATCCTCCATACACACAGCCCTTATCCACCATACACCCAGCCTATATCCACCATACACCCAGCCCTATATCCACCATACACCCAGCCCTTATCCACCATACACCCAGCCCTATATCCAGCATACACCCAGGCCTATATCCACCATACACCCAGCCCTTATCCACCATACACCCAGGCCTATATCCACCATACACCCAGGCCTATATCCACCATACACCCAGCCCTATATCCACCATACACCCAGCCCTATATCCACCATACACCCAGCCCTTATCCACCATACACCCAGGCCTATATCCACCATACACCCAGGCCTATATCCACCATACACCCAGGCCTATATCCACCATACACCCAGCCCTATATCCACCATAAACCCAGCCCTATATCCACCATACACCCAGCCCTTATCCACCATACACCCAGGCCTATATCCACCATACACCCAGGCCTATATCCACCATACACCCAGCCCTATATCCACCATAAACCCAGCCCTATATCCACCATACACCCAGCCCTTATCCACCATACACCCAGCCCTATATCCACCATACACCCAGGCCTATATCCACCATACACCCATCCCTATATCCACTACACCCAGCCCTATATCCACCATACACCCAGGCCTATATCCACCATACACCCAGCCCTATATCCACCAGAACATCCCTATCATCCACCATACACCCAGACCTATATCCTCCATACACACAGGCCATCCACCATGGTCACCCAGGCCTATGATCCACCATACACTCACCCTAATCCACAGACAACATCCCTGGTCACCATACACCCAGCCCTATATCCACCATACACCCAGTCCTATATCCACCATACTAGCCCTGCCCTCTATCCACCATAAACAGGCCTACATCCACCATCCCCAGCCCTGATCTCCACTCACTAAACAGAGAACATCCCTGGTCATCCATACTACCTCTGCCCTATATCACTCCATACACACAGCCCTTATCCACCACACCCAGGTCTATATCCACCATACACCCAGCCCTATATCCACCATACACCCAGCCCTATATCCACCTCACCTGGAGCCCTATAACCAGAGAACATCCCTGGTCATCCACCATACACCCAGCCCTGATATCCACCATACACCCATCCCTATATCCTCCATACACCCAGAACTATATCCACCATACACCCAGCCCTGGTCATCCATACACCCAGCCTCTGATCCACTCAGTGGCTCCGTGGGACCTACAGTAAGTGAGCCCCACTGCAGGGAGAACATCCCTGGTCATCCCTACAGTGGTTTTGGAAAACGTAAGTAAAAAGAACATTTAAAGTACTACTTAAGTAGTTTTTGAGGTATCTCACTAAACTAGAACATCCCTTCATCCCTACTTTTACCTCATCTGGAGGATTCACTAAACAGAAAAAATCCCTGGTCATCCCTACTTCCTACATTTTCCCTGACACCCAAAAGAATGGACAGGACAGGAAAATGGTCCAATTCACTGGAATTATCAACAGAGAACATCCATGGTCATCCATACTAGCCTCTGATCTAGCGGACTCACTAAACAGAGAACATCCCTGGTCATACACATATATATATATATAGACATACATATACACATATATACATACACATACCTATATACATATACAAATATATACATACACATACCTATATACTTATACACATATATATACATACATACTTAAAAAAATATATATACCTTTATTATCCCCCCCAAACCCTACCGCCCCTCCCCCAACCCCTACCGCCCCTCCCCCAACTAGAGTAAACCAATAAAGCACTTATTAGGCTTCTACCTTCAGTGTATATATATTATACACATTTTACAGACACAATCTATTTAACAGTAGTTATATTTAGTTTGTTTTGAGTCCTTCCTCTATTTCTGATGTCCATCCAGGTATGATTTCTACTTGTAACTGTGCTGTTTCACAAACGTTCTGAACCTCTATACATTTGACAGACCCCTGTATGTTTTACATTTGGTTGTCTTGTTGTTATTAGTCTCACCCTTCAGCTCCATTCAACCCCCCCACCCACCCAACAACTACATTTTCTTTCACATGAAATCTATTATAGGCTACCATATAATTTAAATCAGAATAGAACAGAATATAGCAGAACAGAAAATAATAGACTAGATCTGTATTGGGACGGCAGGGAGCCTAGTTGTTAGTGTTGGTCATGTAACTGAAAGGTTGCTGAATCAAATCCCCCGAGCTGACAAGGTAAAAATATATGTCGTTCTGCCCCCTGAACAAGGCAGTTAACACACTGTTCCCTGGTAGGCTGGTCATTGTAAATAAGAAATAGTTCTTTAAACTGACTTGCCTAGTTAAATACAGGTTACCATGCTGCATAGGCCGACCTAACGCTGCAGACGAGTGATTCATTAAAAAAAACACCCCCTCTCTTTCAGTTAGCTAAAATGAATAGATTACTAATATAAAAATCACATCAACAGGAGAGTTAGGGCTTCTATCAGAGAGTGAAGTCACATCAAGAGGAGAAGTATCTTCGCAGGAAGGCTGGTTGTAACATAGCAGAATGTGACGTTGGTTGCCTACGCTTTTCTCTCGCTACATGCCAGTCGGGTGGGTGGGTCATTCTTATTCGCAAGATAAAGAATACACGCAATAATTATTTATTTGTTTGCCTCGTCGCACGTTAAAGTTTTAAAACCAGTGGGCTTTAATAAAATCCTGAAATAAAATATAGGTAAACAACATACATAATACGACGTGAAATTACGGTGTAAACTGTGAAGTCACGCGTTGTCCTCCGCCTCGTATAAACTCGTGTGCAGCGCTATAGTCAGCAGACGCTGTTTTCAACCGCGCCCACTCTTGAACTCGTCGACACGGGCGTGCATGTTGCACGGTGGTGCACGAACTCAGGAACAAAACAACCCCCAGACCCAGAAAAACTGTTCCCGCTTCCGTGACTACACTGCCTTGTCTATAACTCTATGGACTCATATGTAGGTTAACCACATCACATTGTAGAAGGGGCCTCTCTATTCAGATTCTACTTTAAAAATATATATGTCTATATATATATAGACCTCAAAGAAAATAAGAGTATATAAATTGCTGCCTCAATGTATTTTACTCAGCCTTGTAGCTATATTTTCATGTGCACCTATGCAGCATCCATAAAAGTATTCAAAACAAATGTATAATGGTACAGACACCAAGAAATCTGACTTCCAGATTGGTAGGCTACTTAACACTGTAGTAGGCCGTTCTCCACCTGACTGCCAGATAGGTAGGCTACTTAACACTGTAGTAGGCCGTTCTCCACCAAGAAATCTGACTGCCAGATAGGTAGGCTACTTAACACTGTAGAAGGCCGTTCTCCACCTGACTGCCAGATAGGTAGGCTACTTAACACTGTAGTAGACCGTTCTCCACCTGACTGCCAGATAGGTAGGCTACTTACCACTGTAGTAGACCGTTCTCCACCTGACTGCCAGATAGGTAGGCTACTTAACACTGTAGAAGGCCGTTCTCCACCTGACTGCCAGATTGGTAGGCTACTTAACACTGTAGGAGGCCGTTCTCCACCTGACTGCCAGATAGGTAGGCTACTTAACACTGTAGGAGGCCGTTCTCCACCTGACTGCCAGATAGGTAGGCTACTTAACACTGTAGAAGGCCGTTCTCCACCTGACTGCCAGATAGGTAGGCTACTTAACACTGTAGAAGGCCGTTCTCCACCTGACTGCCAGATAGGTAGGCTACTTAACACTGTAGGAGGCCGTTCTCCACCTGACTGCCAGATAGGTAGGCTACTTAACACTGTAGAAGGCCGTTCTCCACCTGACTGCCAGATAGGTAGGCTACTTAACACTGTAGAAGGCCGTTCTCCACCTGACTGCCAGATAGGTAGGCTACTTAACACTGTAGTAGGCCGTTCTCCACCTGACTGCCAGATTGGTAGGCTACTTAACACTGTAGAAGGCCGTTCTCCACCTGACTGCCAGATTGGTAGGCTACTTAACACTGTAGAAGGCCGTTCTCCACCAAGAAATCTGACTGCCAGATAGGTTGGCTACTTAACACTGTAGGAGGCCGTTCTCCACCTGACTGCCAGATTGGTAGGCTACTTAACACTGTAGGAGACGATTCTTCACCTGACTGCCAGATTGGTAGGTTACTTAACACCGTAGGAGACGATTCTTCACCTGACTGCCAGATTGGTAGGCTACTTAACACTGTAGGAGGCCGTTCTCCACCTGACTGCCAGATTGGTAGGCTACTTAACACTGTAGTAGGCCGTTCTCCACCTGACTGCCAGATTGGTAGGCTACTTAACACCGTAGGAGGCCGTTCTCTCATTCAGAAGGGTTGGGTTGAATACAGAAGACACATTTCAGTTGAACTCATTCAGGTATACACCTGACTAGGTATCCCCTTTCCCTTTCCTTCTCTTTGTACTTAGCCCTGTGGGAGGCCATTCCTTCTCTTGGTACTTAGCCCTGTGGGAGGCCATTCCTTCTCTTGGTACTTAGCCCTGTGGGAGGCCATTCCTTCTCTTGGTACTTAGCACCGTAAGAGGCCATTCCTTCTCTTGGTACTTAGCCCTGTGGGAGGCCATTCCTTCTCTTGGTACTTAGCCCTGTGGGAGGCCATTCCTTCTCTTTGTACTTAGCCCTGTGGGAGGCCAGTCCTTCTCTTGGTACTTAGCCCTGTGGGAGGCCATTCCTTCTCTTGGTACTTAGCCCTGTGGGAGGCCAGTCCTTCTCTTGGTACTTAGCCCTGTGGGAGGCCATTCCTTCTCTTGGTACTTAGCCCTGTGGGAGGCCATTCCTTCTCTTGGTACTTAGCCCTGTGGGAGGCCATTCCTTCTCTTGGTACTTAGCCCTGTGGGAGGCCATTCCTTCTCTTGGTACTTAGCCCTGTGGGAGGCCATTCCTTCTCTTGGTACTTAGCCCTGTGGGAGGCCATTCCTTCTCTTGGTACTTAGCCCTGTGGGAGGCCATTCCTTCTCTTGGTACTTAGCCCTGTGGGAGGCCATTCCTTCTCTTGGTACTTAGCCCTGTGGGAAGCCATTCCTTCTCTTTGTACTTAGCCCTGTGGGAGGCCATTCCTTCTCTTGGTACTTAGCCCTGTGGGAGGCCATTCTTTCTCTTGGTATTTAGCCCTGTGGGAGGCCATTCCTTCTCTTGGTACTTAGCCCTGTGGGAGGCCAGTCCTTCTCTTGGTACTTAGCCCTGTGGGAGGCCATTCCTTCTCTTGGTACTTAGCCCTGTGGGAGGCCATTCCTTCTCTTGGTACTTAGCCCTGTGGGAGGCCATTCCTTCTCTTGGTACTTAGCCCTGTGGGAGGCCATTCCTTCTCTTGGTACTTAGCACCGTAAGAGGCCATTCCTTCTCTTGGTACTTAGCCCTGTGGGAGGCCAGTCCTTCTCTTGGTACTTAGCCCTGTGGGAGGCCATTCCTTCTCTTGGTACTTAGCCCTGTGGGAGGCCATTCCTTCTCTTTGTACTTAGCCCTGTGGGAGGTCATTCCTTCTCTTGGTACTTAGCCCTGTGGGAGGCCATTCCTTCTCTTGGTACTTAGCCCTGTGGGAGGCCATTCCTTCTCTTGGTACTTAGCCCTGTGGGAGGCCATTCCTTCTCTTGGTACTTAGCCCTGTGGGAGGCCAGTCCTTCTCTTGGTACTTAGCCCTGTGGGAGGCCATTCCTTCTCTTGGTACTTAGCCCTGTGGGAGGCCATTCCTTCTCTTGGTACTTAGCCCTGTGGGAGGCCATTCCTTCTCTTGGTACTTAGCCCTGTGGGAGGCCAGTCCTTCTCTTGGTACTTAGCCCTGTGGGAGGCCATTCCTTCTCTTGGTACTTAGCCCTGTGGGAGGCCAGTCCTTCTCTTGGTACTTAGCCCTGTGGGAGACCATTCCTTCTCTTGGTACTTAGCACCGTAGGGGGAAGTTCCTTCTTTCGCTAGAACAAAAGATGCCCCTGCTATGGACACTCATAGAAAAATGGTTCTTCTGCTGTCCCCATAGGATTACCCATTTTGGTTCCAGATAGAACTCTTTTGGGTTCAATGTAGAACCCTTTCCACGAGGGTTCTACATGGAACCCAAAAGAGTTCTATCTGGAAGCAAAATGGGTTCTTTCAAGGGTTATCCTATGAGGACAGCCAAAGAAGCATTTTAGGTTCTAGAGAAGACTTGACATCTAGCTAAGGAGTTTTGTAGATGAAGAATATATATTGATTTTTAAGTGCAGTTTAATAATAATGTGTACCTGCCCATTAGTTAGCTAACTAGCTAGCCTAACATTAGCTTGCTAACTGAGCCAGGCATTCACACAAACTTGATATAAACGAATGGAGCGGTAAGTTCAGCACAATGCACACAACACATTTCAGTTGAATGCATTCAGTTGTACAACTGACTCGGTATCCTCCTTTCCCTAAACGCTTTACCAAACTATCTACTGTATCCAGCAAGATGAAGAAATAACTTAATTCAGTCTCCATTATCCCATACTGCCAGTGCCAGCTCGCTTACTAGCTAACCTTAACTAAAGAGTTAGCATCGCCACTTAGCACAGCATAGTCATTTAGCACAGCATAGCCATTTAGCACAGCATAGCCATTTAGCACATCATAGCCATTTAGCACAGCATAGCCATTTAACACAGCATAGCCATAGCCATCGGAAAAGTATTCAGACCCTTTGACTTTTTCAACATTTTGTTATGTTACAGCCTTATTCTAAAATAGATTAAATAAATAAAAAATCCTCAGCAATATACACACAATGCCCCATAATGACAAAGCGAAAACAGGTTTTTAGAAATTTTTGCAAATGTATTAAAAATATAAAACTGAAATACCTTATTTACATAAGTATTCAGACCATATGCTATGAGACTCGAAATTTAGCTTAGGTGCATCATGTTTCCCCTGACCATCCTTTAGATGTTTCTACAACTTGATTGGAGTCCACCTGTGGTAAATTCAATTGATTGGACATGATTTGGAAAGGCACACTCCTGTCTATATAAGGTCCCACAGTTGACAGTGCATGTCAGATCAAAAACCAAGCCATGAGATCGAAGGAATTGTCCGTAGTGCTCCGAGACAGGATTGTGTCGAGGCACAGATCTGGAACACAGTGGCCTCCATCATTCTTAAATGGAAGTTTGGAACCACCAAGACTCTTCCTAGAGCTGTCCGCCCTGACAAACTGACCAATCGGGGGAGAAGGGACTTGATCAGGGAGGTGACCAAGAACCCGATGGTCACTCTGACAGAGCTCCAGAGTTCCTCTGTGGAGATGGGAGAAACATCCAGAAGGACAACCATCTCTGCAGCACTCCACCAATCAGGCCAATATGATAGAGTGGCCAGACGGAAGCCATTCCTCAGTAAAAAGGCACATGACAGCCCGCTTGGAGTTTTGACAAAAGGCACCTGCAGGAAAAACCTGGCACCATCCCTACTGTGAAGCATTGTGGTGGGAGCATCATGCTGTGGGGATGTTTTCCAGTGGCATGGACTGGGAGACTAGTCAGGATCGAGGCAAAGATGAACGCAGCAAAGTACAAAGAGATGCTTGATGAAAACCTGCTCCAGAGCACTCAGGACTTAGGGTGAAGGTTCACCTTCCAACAGGACAACGATCCTAAGCACACAGCCAAGACAACGCAGGAGTGGCTTCAGGACAAGCCTTGAGTGGCCTAGCCAAAGCCTGGACTTGAACCCGATCGAACATCTCTGAAGAGGCCTGAAAATAGCTGTGCAGTGACTCTCCCCATCCAACCTGACAGAGCTTGAGAGGATCGGCAGAGAAGAATGGGAGAAACGTTGCCAGGCACGAGGTGGGAATGATGGTCTCGGGCTCTGGGGTAATGGCTGTGGGGCTATAATGGCGAGACAGTGCATCCGGCTTGACATTCTTGGTTCCTGGCCGATATGAGAGGGAGAAGTTGAACCATGTGAACAGCAGGGCCCATCTAGCTTGCCTGGAGTTGGGGCATTTGACGAAGAGGAGATACTCCAGATTTTTGTGGTCGGTGCCTCCATTCCTCCACCGCCATCTTCACGGCGAGAGGCTCACGATTTCCCACATCGTAGTTTTTATCCGTAGCGTTGAGGCGATGGGAGAAGAAGGCGCAGGGATATAGCTTCAGGTCCAGTGCAAAACACTGGGAGAGGACCTCCCCCACGTCTACATCCAACGCATCGGCCGCCACCACAAACTGACGGGAAGGATGAGGATGAACCAGGATGGGAGCCGTGGTGAAGCAGTGTTTGAGGTTCCGGAACACCTGGTCAGCAGCAGGGGACCATGTAAACGGAACCTTGGGAGAAGTGAGTGCTGACAGGGGAGAAGCCAGGGTGCTGTAACCCCGGATGAAGCGGCGATAGAAGTTGGCGAACCCCAGGAAACATTGCAGCTGCACCCTGGACGAATGTTGGGGCCAATCCACCACCGCTCTCACCTTCCCGGGATCCATCTGGACACTCCCAGAGGAGAGGATGTAGCCCAGAAAAGGGATGGTGGAGCGATGGAACTCGCACTTCTCTGCCTTGACAAACAGCTGGTTCCCCAGGAGGCGTTGAAGAACCTGTCAGACGTGGAGCACATGTTCATGGGGGGAGCGGGAGAAGACGAGGATGTCATCAATGTAGATGAAGACGAACCAGTTCAAAATGTCACAGACAACATCATTTACCAGAGCCTGGAACACAGCAGAAACGTTGGTGTGGCCAAATGGCATGACAAAATACTCGTAGTGGCCGCTGGCCATGTTGAAGACGGTCTTCCACTCACCCCCCTCCCGTATCCGCACCAGGTGGTAGGCATTCCGTACTAGGAGAAGGGTCCCGGGGCAGGTTGCGCTGACTTCAGACACTGGGCGTGGCAGAACGGACTCCAGCCCATGATGGCACCAGTAGACCAGTTGATGAGGGGATTGTGTCGCTGGAGCCAGGAGAATCCCAATACCATGGGAATCTGAGGAGATTTGATGAGCAGGTATTGAATAGTCTCGCTGTGATTCCCTGACACCCGTAGGTTGGTAATATGAGTGACCCGGCCTATAGAGAGTCCGTCCAGCGCTCTAATATCCATCATCCATGGGAGTGGAGAGGGGCTGGCTGGGGATGTTCAGCTCGGAAGCCAGGGTAGCGTCCAAAAAACTGTCATTAGCTCCAGAGTCAATGTGGACCCGGAGACTGGCTTCCCCACAGCAGAATGGCATGGGGTGCGAGCAAGGGAACAGGGGTGCGAGCAAGGGAAGCATGAAAGTTCTCCATATGGCCCACCAGAGTATTTGCTCCTACCAGTGAGCCTGATCTCTTTAAAGGACAAGAAGACACTAAATGAACCGCAATACAGACAACTCTTCGTGTTGATCCTGTATTGCTGAACCGCTGGCGACAGCCCAGCTCTACTTTGTTGCGGTAGGCTCGGGAAGCCGTGACTCAGCCGTCTCCGGCGACTCTCGGGGAAGGTCGGGAGGCCTCGAGTTCTCTCGGCAACGGGATTGGTAAAGGCAAGGTGGAATTTTTGGACGTGCGAGCGATGTTGAATTTCCTTTCACTCAATTGTTTAAGTAGTCGCCACATTGATTTGGATGGTCAAAGCGATGAGGGAATCGAGATCCGTAGGAAACTCCCTAGCAGCAAGCTAGTCCTTGACCTCCACCGAGATGCTGTGCAGGAACATATCGAACAGTGCTCCCTGGTTCCAAGAACTCTCCACCGCCAACGTGGGGAAATCCACTGCATAGTCAATCACATTGCAGGAGTCCTGACGTAGCTGGATTATCTCCCCGGGCAGCTTCACTCCCGGAGAATGGGGCGTAAAAAACCTTCTTCAACTCTCCCACAAACCCCTCTAGACTAACGCAGATGGCCGGCTGTTGTTCCCATACAGGGGCGAGAAGGTGGAGTGGCCGATGAGAAGGTGGAGTGGCCAATGAGAAGGTGGAGTGGCCGATGAGAAGGTGGAGTGGCCGATGAGAAGGTGGAGTGGCCAATGAGAAGGAGGAGTGGCCGATGAGAAGGTGGAGTGGCCAATGAGAAGGTGGAGTGGCCAATGAGAAGGTGGAGTGGCCGATGAGAAGGTGGAGTGGCCATGAGAAGGTGGAGTGGCCGATGAGAAGGTGGAGTGGCCAATGAGAAGGTGGAGTGGCCAATGAGAAGGAGGAGTGGCCGATGAGAAGGTGGAGTGGCCGATGAGAAGGTGGAGTGGCCAATGAGAAGGTGGAGTGGCCGATGAGAAGGTGGAGTGGCCAATGAGAAGGTGGAGTGGCCGATGAGAAGGTGGAGTGGCCGATGAGAAGGTGGAGTGGCCGATGAGAAGGTGGAGTGGCCGATGAGAAGGTGGAGTGGCCGATGAGAAGGTGGAGTGGCCGATGAGAAGGTGGAGTGGCCGATGAGAAGGTGGAGTGGCCAATGAGAAGGTGGAGTGGCCAATGAGAAGGTGGAGTGGCCGATGAGACGGTGGAGTGGCCAATGAGACGGCGCTGCTAGCAGCTGGGTTACTGAGGGGCTGTTACCACCGTGGTAGTCTGCCTCCCAGACTGTTTAATGCCCGGTGGTCAAGGCTGTTACCACCATGGTAGTCTGCCTCCCAGACTGTTTCTGTTACCACCGTGGTAGTCTGCCTCCCAGACTGTTTCTGTTACCACCGTGGTAGTCTGCCTCCCAGACTGTTTCTGTTACCACCGTGGTAGTCTGCCTCCCAGACTGTTTCTGTTACCACCGTGGTAGTCTGCCTCCCAGACTGTTTCTGTTACCACCGTGGTAGTCTGCCTCCCAGACTGTTTAATGCCTGGTGGTCATGGCGTTCAGCCAACGTTTGGACCCCCTCCATAAGGCCAGGATGCAGTTCCTCGTTCCTCCCGACGGCGGCTCCTTGGGAGGAGATGGCGTCGTGCAGCCCGGGTCTGCTGGGTCAGTCATGGCCAGTTCGTCCTATCAGGGATCAAGGTAAGACCCAGATGCAGACCGTGTCGAAGTAACAATGTTTATTACAGCAACAGGGGCAAAGGTACAGGACGGGCAGGCAGGCTCAGGGTCAGGGTCAGGGTCAGGTCAGGCAGAGGTCGGTGACCCAGAGGCGGGGCAAAGGTACAGGACGGCAGGTAGGCTCAGGGTCAGGGGCAGGCAGAGTGGTCAGGCGGGCGGGCTCACTGTCAGGACAGGTAAGGGTTTTA
>NW_026290955.1:30000-50000 GCF_023373465.1 Oncorhynchus keta | reverse complement strand
AATTCTCTGACACAAGGTTTTATCAATTCAGGTCAATTCTCTGACACAAGGTTTTATCAATTCAGGTCAATTCTCTGACACAAGGTTTTATCAATTCAGGTCAATTCTCTGACAAAAGGTTTTTTCAATTCAGGTCAATTCTCTGACAAAAGGTTTTTTCAATTCA
Organism: Oncorhynchus keta; assembly: GCF_023373465.1. Classification (NCBI taxonomy): domain Eukaryota; kingdom Metazoa; phylum Chordata; class Actinopteri; order Salmoniformes; family Salmonidae; genus Oncorhynchus; species Oncorhynchus keta. The sequence goes on along the minus strand of NW_026290955.1, from coordinate 49,834 downwards.
GGTCAATTCTCCGACACAAGGGGTTATTTTATTTAACCTTTATTTAAACTAGTCATGTCAGTTTAGAATAAAATTCTTATTTACAATAACGGCCTACCCCCGGGCCAAACCCGGACGACGCTGGGCCAATTGTGCGCCGCCCAATGTGACTCCCAATCACGGCCGGATGTGATGCAGCCTGGATTCGAACCAGGGACTGTAGTGACGCCTCTTGCACTGAGATTTTTTTTAAACCTTTATTCAACTAGGCAAGTCAGTTAAGAACAAATTCTTATTTTCAATGACGGCCTAGGAACAGGGCCCTAGGGGGGGGGGTTAACTGCAGTCCTGGGTGGAGGGGGGCCTGATTGTGACATCACTTTTTTCTCTCAAACACAGCTGATTAATCAACTTGCATTCTAAACCGAGTGATTGTGTTTTCGTAATGGCCTGATGACATCACTAAGTGTTGACCAATGGAAACACCCGTAGGGCGTTCACCTGATAATAATGTCGTAATGATAACGACAATCTCTCCCCAATCTGTTGACGCGTTTACAATTAGACACGTAGCAGCGAGACATTTGATCTGTGACGATGGTTCTCTGCTGTATAAATACACACAGGTGACCCTGTTATCCTGTTGCACTATGATCATTTGGTGGCATAGTGAAATCAGAAAGAGAGAAACTGCATTTCTACTTGGTGTGAAACATTTTGTTCCACACCCATTTCTTCACATCCTGTGGTATAGAACTCTCAGCATCAGAGAGCAGAAAACATTTTAACACAAGCACAACCCTGATGAGAACTGAAACCTCTCTCCCCCCCCCCCACCCCTCTCTCTCTCTCTCTCTCTCTCTCTCTCTCTCTCTCTCTCTCTCTCTCTCTCTCTGTCTCTGTCTCCCCTCCCTCCCTCTGTCTCCCCTCCCTCCCTCTCCTCTCTCTCTGTCTCTCTCTCTCTGTCTCCCTCCCTCCCTCTCCCTCCCTCCCTCCCTCCCCCCTCCCTCCCTCCCTCCCTCCCTCCCTCCCTCCCTCCCTCCCTCTCTCTCTCTCTCTCTCTCTCTCTCTCTCTCTCTCTCTCTCTCTCTCTCTCTCTCTCTCTCTCTCTCTCTCTCTATGTCTCTGTCTTCCCCCCTCCCTCTGTCTCCCCTCCCTCCCTCCCTCCCTCTCCTCTCTCTCTGTCTCTCTCTCTCTGTCTCCCTCCCTCCCTCTCCTCTCTCTCTCTCTCTCTCTCTCTCTCTCTCTCTCTCTCTCTCTCTCTCTCTCTCCCCTCCCTCCCTCCCTCCCCTCCCTCTCTCTCTCTCTCTCTCTCTCTCTCTCTCTCTCTCTCTCTCTCTCTCTCTCTCTCTCTCTGTCTCTCTCTCTCTCTCTCTCTCTCTCTCTCTCTCTCTCTCTCTCTCTCTCTCTCTCTCTCTCTCCTCTCTCAATTCAATTCAGTTCAAGGGGCTTTATTGGCATAGGAAACATATGTTAACATTGCCAAAGCAAGTGATGTAGATAATAAATAAAAGTGAAATAAACAATACAAATTAACAGTAAACATTACACTTCCAAATGTCCCAAAAGAATTAAGACGTTTCATAACTGTGGACTCTCTGTTTAGGGCCAAATAACATTCTAGTAATAATGTTTTAGTTTTCTCATGATTTGGTTTGGGTCTAATTGTGCTGCTGTCCTGGGGCTCTGAGGGGTGTGTTTGTGTTTGTGAACAGAGCCCCAGGACCAGCTTGCTTAGGGGACTCTTCTCCAGGTTCATCTCTCTGTAGGTGATGGCTTTGTTATGGAAGGTTTGGGAATCGCTTCCTTTTAGGTGGTTGTAGAATTGAATGTCTCTTTTCTGGATTTTGATAATTAGCGGGTATCGACCTAATTCTGTTCTGCATGCATTATTCTCCCTCTCTCTCTCTCTCTCTCTCTCTCTCTCTCTCTCTCTCTCTCTCTCTCTCTCTTACAAACACACACACACACACACACTAATACATGTAGTCACACACACCTTTTCTGTCATATATGAGGTTAGAGATTGTAAAGAAAAGCAGAACCCCAACTGATAGAACACAACAGGTGTTCCAGTGGGTTTCCGTTATGCAAAGCACAGATCAGTCATTCTGTCAATCTGTTCTGAATCAGCCCAAGAGTCCCAAGTCCCTCTATAGTAAACTACTGTTGACGGTCAACAGGACTCCGGTCTAAAGTAGTGCACTATCAAGGGGATAGGGGGACATTTAGTTGGTCTAATGTAGTGCCCTATAAAGGGAATAGTGTTCCATTTGTCTGGTCTAAAGTAGTGCACTATAAAGGGAATAGTGTTCCATTTGTCTGGTCTAAAGTAGTGCACTATAAAGGGAATAGTGTTCCATTTGTCTGGTCTAAAGTAGTGCCCTATAAAGGTGAATAGTGTTCCATTTGTCTGGTCTAAAGTAGTGCCCTATAAAGGTGATATGGGGACATTTGTCTGGTCTAAAGTAGTGCCCTATAAAGGTGATAGGGGGACATTTGTCTGGTCTAAAGTAGTGCCCTATAAAGGTGATAGGGGGACATTCGGTTGATCCCCCTGGTTTCTGGTTTCCACTGTAAGGAAGCCTGACAAGATCCTATACTTTCATATCTGAGACTGTTCCTTATTGTGTACTTCCTATAAACCAAGTACCAACCACAACCCCAAAGCTAACTGACATCTCTGTCTCCCCTGACCTAACCTGTACCCCTACCCTGACCTAACCTGTATCCCTACCCTACCCTGACCTAACCTGTACCCCTACCCTGACCTAACCTGTACCCCTACCCTGACCTAACCTGTATCCCTACCCTGACCTAACCTGTACCCCTACCCTGACCTAACCTGTACCCCTACCCTACCCTGACCTAACCTGTACCCCTACCCTGACCTAACCTGTATCCCTACCCCTACCCCCCTGACCCTGTAACCTGACCTAACCTGTACCCCTACCCTGACTTGTAACCTGACCCTATGTATCCCTACCCTGACCTAACCTGTACCCCTACCCTACCCCTGTACCCCCTAACCTGACCTAACCTGTATCCCCTACCCTGACCTAACCTGTATCCCTACCCTGACCTAACCTGTACCCCTACCCTGACCTAACCTGTACCCCTACCCTGACCTAACCTGTACCCCTACCCTGACCTAACCTGTACCCCTACCCTGACCTAACCTGTACCCCTACCCTGACCTAACCTGTACCCCTACCCTACCCTGACCTAACCTGTACCCCTACCCTGACCTAACCTGTACCCCTACCCTGACCTAACCTGTACCCCTACCCTGACCTAACCTGTACCCCTACCCTGACCTAACCTGTACCCCTACCCTGACCTAACCTGTACCCCTACCCTGACCCTAACCTGTATCCCTGACCTAACCTGTACCCCTACCCTGACCCCTGTATCCCTACCCTGACCTAACCTGTATCCCTGACCCTGACCTAACCTGTATCCCTACCCTGACCTAACCTGTACCCCCCTACCTAACCTGACCTAACCTGTACCCCCTACCCTGACCTAACCTGTACCCCTACCCTGACCTAACCTGTACCCCTACCCTGACCTAACCTGTACCCCTACCCTACCCTGACCTAACCTGTACCCCTACCCTGACCTAACCTGTACCCCTACCCTACCCTGACCTAACCTGTACCCCTACCCTACCCTGACCTGTAACCTGTACCCTACCCTGACCTAACCTGTACCCCTGACCTGGTACCTAACCTGTACCCCTACCCCTAACCTGTACCTGACCTACCCCCCTACCCTGACCTAACCTGTACCCCTACCCTACATTGACTTACCCTGACCTAACCTGTCCCCTAGTACATTGACTTGGTACCGGCGTCCCCTAGTACATTGACACCCTTGACTTGGTACCGGCGTCCCCTAGTACATTGACTTGGTACCCGTCCCCTAGTACATTGACTTGGTACCGGCGTCCCCTAGCACATTGACTTGGTACCGGCGTCCCCTAGCACATTGACTTGGTACCGGCGTCCCCTAGTACATTGACTTGGTACCGGCGTCCCCCTAGCACATTGACTTGGTACCGGCGTCCCCTAGCACATTGACTTGGTACCGGCGTCCCCTAGCACATTGACTTGGTACCGGCGTCCCCTAGCACATTGACTTGGTACCGGCATCCCCTAGCACATTGACTTGGTACCGGCGTCCCCTAGCACATTGACTTGGTACCAGCGTCCCCCTAGTACATTGACTTGGTACCGGCGTCCCCCTAGCACATTGACTTGGTACCGGCGTCCCCTAGCACATTGACTTGGTACCGGCGTCCCCTAGTACATTGACTTGGTACCAGCGTCCCCCTAGTACATTGACTTGGTACCAGCGTCCCCTAGTACATTGACTTGGTACCGGCGTCCCCTAGTACATTGACTTGGTACCGGCGTCCCCTAGTACATTGACTTGGTACCAGCGTCCCCTAGCACATTGACTTGGTACCGGCGTCCCCTAGTACATTGACTTGGTACCGGCGTCCCCTAGTACATTGACTTGGTACCGGCGTCCCCTAGCACATTGACTTGGTACCGGCGTCCCCTAGTACATTGACTTGGTACCAGCGTCCCCCTAGCACATTGACTGGTACTGTTAGCATTTGACTTGGTACCGACCCCCTAGCACATTTGAACTTGCACTGTTGGCATTTCACAGTAAGACCAACACCTGTTGTATTCATCATTTCACAGTAAGACCTACACCTGTTGTATTCATCATTTCACAGTAAGACCTACACCTGTTGTATTCATCATTTCACAGTAAGACCTACACCTGTTGTATTCATCATTTCACAGTAAGACCTACACCTGTTGTATTCATCATTTCACAGTAAGACCTACACCTGTTGTATTCATCATTTCACAGTAAGACCTACACCTGTTGTATTCATCATTTCACAGTAAGACCTACACCTGTTGTATTCATCATTTCACAGTAAGACCAACACCTGTTGTATTCATCATTTCACAGTAAGACCTACACCTGTTGTATTCATCATTTCACAGTAAGACCTACACCTGTTGTATTCATCATTTCACAGTAAGACCAACACCTGTTGTATTCATCATTTCACAGTAAGACCTACACCTGTTGTATTCGGGCACATGTGACAAATAAAGTTTGATTTGATTTGATTTGAAACTGAGCAGCACTTCCTAACCTCCTGCCCAATGTAATGACCATATTAGAGACACATATTTCCCTCAGATTACACAGATCCACAAATGATTCGAAAAAACAAACCCATCATTTTGATAAACTCCCTTTTATGTTTATTTAACTTTAACAGCAGAGAGACTATAGAGAGAGAGAGGAGACCTGTCATCATTTCAAGAAAGACCTACACCTGTTGTATTCGGGCACTGTGACAAATAAAGAGAGGGAGGAAAAGGAGAGAGAGAGAAAAGACTATAGAGAGCAGGAGAGAGAGGGAGGAGCAGAAAGAGGGAGGAAAAGACTAAGAGAGAGAGAGAGAGAGAGAGAAAGACTATAGAGAGGAGAGGAGAGAGAGGGAGGAGAAAGACTATAGGAAGGAGAGAGAGAGAGAGAGAGAAAGACTATAGAGAGCAGGAGAGAGAGGGAGGAAAAGGGAGAGAGAGAGAGAGAGGGAGAGAGAGAGAGAGAGAGAGAGAGAGAAAGACTATAGAGAGCAGGAGAGAGAGGGAGGAAAAGGGAGAGAGAGAGAGAGAGCAGGAGAGAGAGGGAGGAGAAGGGAGAGAGAGAGAGAGAGAGAGAGAGAGAGAGAGAGAGAGGAGAGAGAGAGGGAGAGAGAGAGAAAGACTAGAGAGAGCAGGAGAGAGAGGGAGGAGAGAGGGAGAGAGAGAGAGAGAAGAGATAGAGAGCAGGAGAGAGAGGGAGGAAAAGGGAGAGAGAGAGAAAGACTAGAGAGAGCAGGAGAGAGAGGGAGGGAGAGGGAGAGAGGGAGAGAGAGGGAGAAAGGGAGGGAGAGAGGGAAAAGAGAGAAGATAGGAATACACCTTAATATCTGGATCTTCCTATCTTAGCAAACTATTTGACATTTAAAAGTAATATATGGATAAGTGAAGATGCAGCACTATCTTCTTACATTACCTTTAAAACAGTTGCAGGGCACGCAAGTAATATATTACTTTATGTACTACACTAAGGCAGTAATATATTACATTATGGACTACACTAAGACAGTAATATATTACATTATGGACTACACTAAGACAGTAATATATTACATTATGGACTACACTAAGACAGTAATATATTACACATTATGGACTACACTAAGACAGTAATATATTACATTATGGACTACACTAAGACAGTAATATATTACACATTATGGACTACACTAAGACAGTAATATATTACACATTATGGACTACACAAAGACAGTAATATATTACACATTATGGACTACACTAAGACAGTAATATATTACATTATGGACTACACTAAGACAGTAATATATTACATTATGGACTACACTAAGACAGTAATATATTACACATTATGGACTACACTAAGACAGTAATATATTACACATTATGGACTACACTAAGACAGTAATATATTACATTATGGACTACACTAAGACAGTAATATATTACATTATGGACTACACTAAGACAGTAATATATTACACATTATGGACTACACTAAGACAGTAATATATTACATTATGGACTACACTAAGACAGTAATATATTACATTATGGACTACACTAAGACAGTAATATATTACATTATGGACTACACTAAGACAGTAATATATTACACATTATGGACTACACTAAGACAGTAATATATTACATTATGGACTACACTAAGACAGTAATATATTACATTATGGACTACACTAAGACAGTAATATATTACATTATGGACTACACTAAGACAGTAATATATTACACATTATGGACTACACTAAGACAGTAATATATTACACATTATGGACTACACTAAGACAGTAATATATTACACATTATGGACTACACTAAGACAGTAATATATTACATTATGGACTACAATAAGACAGTAATATATTACACATTATGGACTACACTAAGACAGTAATATATTACACATTATGGACTACACTAAGACAGTAATATATTACACATTATGGACTACACTAAGACAGTAATATATTACACATTATGGACTACACTAAGACAGTAATATATTACATTATGGACTACACTAAGACAGTAATATATTACATTATGGACTACACAAAGACAATAATATATTACATTATGGACTACACTAAGACATTAATATATTACACATTATGGACTACACTAAGACATTAATATATTACACATTATGGACTACACTAAGACAGTAATATATTACATTATGGACTACACTAAGACAGTAATATATTACACATTATGGACTACACAAAGACAGTAATATATTACACATTATGGACTACACTAAGACAGTAATATATTACATTATGGACTACACTAAGACATTAATATATTACACATTATGGACTACACTAAGACAGTAATATATTACACATTATGGACTACACTAAGACAGTAATATATTACACATTATGGACTACACTAAGACAGTAATATATTACACATTATGGACTACACTAAGACAGTAATATATTACACATTATGGACTACACTAAGACAGTAATATATTACACATTATGGACTACACAAAGACAGTAATATATTACACATTATGGACTACACTAAGACAGTAATATATTACACATTATGGACTACACTAAGACAGTAATATATTACATTATGGACTACACTAAGACAGTAATATATTACATTATGGACTACACAAAGACAATAATATATTACATTATGGACTACACTAAGACATTAATATATTACATTATGGACTACACTAAGACAGTAATATATTACACATTATGGACTACACTAAGACAGTAATATATTACACATTATGGACTACACTAAGACAGTAATATATTACATTATGGACTACACTAAGACAGTAATATATTACACATTATGGACTACACTAAGACATTAATATATTACACATTATGGACTACACTAAGACAGTAATATATTACACATTATGGACTACACTAAGACAGTAATATATTACACATTATGGACTACACTAAGACAGTAATATATTACACATTATGGACTACACTAAGACAGTAATATATTACACATTATGGACTACACTAAGACAGTAATATATTACATTATGGACTACACTAAGACAGTAATATATTACATTATGGACTACACAAAGACAGTAATATATTACATTATGGACTACACAAAGACAATAATATATTACATTATGGACTACACTAAGACATTAATATATTACACATTACGGACTACACTAAGACAGTAATATATTACACATTATGGACTACACTAAGACAGTAATATATTACATTATGGACTACACAAAGACAATAATATATTACATTATGGACTACACTAAGACATTAATATATTACACATTACGGACTACACTAAGACAGTAATATATTACATTATGGACTACACTAAGACATTAATATATTACACATTATGGATTACACTAAGACAGTAATATATTACACATTATGGACTACACTAAGACAGTAATATATTACACATTATGGACTACACTAAGACAGTAATATATTACACATTATGGACTACACTAAGACATTAATATATTACATTATGGACTACACAAAGACAGTAATATATTACATTATGGACTACACTAAGACAGTAATATATTACATTATGGACTACACTAAGACAGTAATATATTACATTATGGACTACACTAAGACATTAATATATTACACATTATGGACTACACTAAGACAGTAATATATTACATTATGGACTACACTAAGACAGTAATATATTACATTATGGACTACACTAAGACAGTAATATATTACACATTATGGACTACACTAAGACAGTAATATATTACATTATGGACTACACTAAGACAGTAATATATTACATTATGGACTACACTAAGACAGTAATATATTACATTATGGACTACACTAAGACAGTAATATATTACATTATGGACTACACTAAGACAGTAATATATTACATTATGGACTACACTAAGACATTAATATATTACACATTGCGGACTACAATAGTGCCTTCATAACATATTTATTGCATAGCCTACTTTACATACAGTATAGTATATCTTATTCTTCTTGTGCTGAGACGTTTTTTTTCTCTAGAAGATAAGAGAGAGAGAGAGAGGAGGGCTCTTTATCGCAGATACAACAGTCCACAGCACTGTGTCTCTGTACAGTACATCATGTCCCGATCTAACTTTGTTTTTAACGAGGTCACGATTCTGGCGCTCTGGAACGCATCGGTATCCAATGGATAAGCAGCTGCAAGACGACACACCCCTTTATGCATGAAGTTGGGCACGCCCCCAGCATGGAAACAGCTTCTCGTCGACTCGGCACATTGACCTGTCACAATGCAGGAGACAACTAGGGAAATATCACTGGGATGGAGTATGTTCATTTGGCTACAGAAAGAAAGAAAAGTTATCATCATTTCATAACCGTTTAATTTCAAAAGACCGGAAAGGGATTCATACTCGACGTGTTTACGTTTAGATTTTATTTTGGGATCTAGGATGGCAAGTCCATGGAGAAGCCGGTAACATGTAGTATGTGAGTTGTTTCCTATCGATAGCATACTGAGACCAAAGCTACCTCCATAATAATCACATAAAGGGATCAAACCCGACTGAAATCCTTTATACCAGGAGCATAGTTGCTATATTTGAATGTCACCAATTACGCATCGGTGTTCGGTTTGAAGGGATATGGATCATTTCGCCGCTGAGTGCCTTGTGTCTATGTCCAGTCGGGCTGTCGTTCACCCTAAAGAGAACAGAGAGTTGAAAACAGAACCAGTCTGCTGTCCAAGGAACGACGGAGAAGACATGGGCAAAGACAACTCCTCTCTTTTCGTGGTGGCGAGGATTCTAGCGGATTTTAACCAGCAGGCACCCACGACCACTGGCGATATTGCCGAGCAGGCAAAAATAGCAGAAGGGTGCGTGTCGCCAGCTCCAGTCACAGAGGATGGGAATACTGCCACACCTATCCTCGTCAGCCCCGCCGCCGACCTCACACAAAGAGGCAGTAAACGTGTCAGAGGTCGATCCGAACCGGAATCGCCTCAGAAAAAGCACAAATGTCATTATTCAGGTTGTGAAAAAGTTTACGGGAAGTCGTCCCACCTCAAAGCGCACCTAAGGACACACACAGGTCAGTTCCATTCAAAACTATTTACATTCAAATACATTATTTATAGTGATAACTATAGAAACTCCCCATTATTTATTTTGTTCAGTTTCACTAGTAGCCTAGTATTGTGAAGGACTGGGTGTGAATAGGGACGAATAGTGACCCTAAATTGGATGTGAGCCAACGCATTGATGCAATGCACAACGTGTCACACATACGGTCGCTCACGGTTAACTATTCTATGGACCCGTTTGCACATATAAAACGCTTTAAAAAAAACCACATGATCTAACTATTCTGTTAATATACACTTAACCCTGTAAACAATCCTCTCTGAAACAATGCTAAGAGCTGCAGTGAATGAGAGAGCTGCGTTACAATGCAGCCTTGTCGGTATTTAGTGGCCGGTGAATAAGTTGAGCGCGTGGAGAAAACACTCAACTCAATGACCTGCTGTATGGTTGATGTAGAACAGCAGGTGCAGCGTAATGGGATTCATACAACTCAACTATACCACTATGGGCTTTGTTTCAGTTGATAGAAAAACACGAGAAACACCGCGAACATGACAACAACAACAAACACTATTGGACTTTTATCAGAAAACGTTTCTGAGAAAGTCAAATCAATTTATTAACTGTAAACTATAAATCCAATAGGAAAGGATGGATGGAGGGAGAGAGAGAAAGAGAGAGAGATAGACAGAGAGGGTAAAGAGAGAAATAGTGGGAGAGAGAGAGAGAGATGGTAAGTGTGACTCTGAGCTCTTTGTTTTGCTGTGGGAGGATGTACCACACCCCCTTCACTGGCTCCTCACTAGTTACCACAGCCACAAAGTCATAATTGTGGAAAAACCGCGCCTATTTCTGCAATTTATCTCCTTAAAATCGGATTTTAACCCTGACCTTAAATTAAGACAAAAAATCTATTTTTGTTTTCATGAATTTGTAAAAATATAGGCAATTTTTCACTTCGTGCTTGTGGTAACTAGTGACAACCCCTTCCCTGCCAAAACCAGAGTTCTCAGTCTCAGTCTCTCTCTCAGCCTCTCTCTCTCTCTCTCTCTCTCTCTCTCTCTCTCTCTCTCTCTCTGTCTCTCTCTCTTTCTCTCTGTTTCTGTTTCTCTCTCTCTCTGTCTCTCTCTCTCTGTTTCTGTTTCTCTCTCTCTCGCTCTCTCTCTCTTTCTTTCTGTTTCTCTCTCTCTCAGTCTCTCTCTCGGCTCCAGGCCCAGCCCCAGACACACACTCTGCCTGCCTTACAGCCGATCTGTCCAGCAACAGACTCAGCTAGCAGAGCTCAGACACAGATGAGTGTTTCCCCATAAGATGCTTCATATCATATCATTAGGTGGGACATATAAACTCCACAAGCGTAATCCATGTTATTACCACGTGATAAAGCAGTGTGTCAGAGCTCAGACACACGAAGTGTTTCCCAGAGGATAAGATGCTTCACGCCGTTAGATGGAGAACATAATGTCCTCCATCTGCCATCCTATAGCTTTCTGAGACCCAGCAGTTCATTGTTGTCCCCTCTAATGGACATGTTGTTTTTCTCCGTGTCCCAGAGGCCAGACATGCCACTGTGTTGGGACTTGTTGTACCTTTGAGAGGTACATTCTGGGCTTTTCAATGATATCACGTGTGTGAGGCTTCGGCATCTTTTCTTCTCTGTTCTTCAAAAAGGCTACCATCACAAGTACCATCACAAGTACCATCACAAGTATCATCACAAGTATCATCACAAGTACCATCACAAGTATCATCACAATTACCATCACAATTACTATCACAATTACCATCTCAATTACCATCACAATTACCATCTCAATTACCATCACAAGTACCATCACAAGTATCATCACAATTACCATCACAATTACCATCTCAATTACCATCACAATTACCATCACAAGTACCATCACAAGTATCATCACAATTACCATCACAATTACCATCTCAATTAGCATCATGATTATCAGCACAATTACCATCACAATTTCCATCACAATTTGCACATTTTATGGTAAGTGTGTGTAATTGTGTAAATATAATTTTTGTGAGTTTGGTATTCAAATGCTTTCTAAGAGGTAAATATACCTCAGGAACAGTTTGTTGAGTTTTCAGAGCAATGTAATCATGTTGTCCCATTGAAATCAGACCTGTCCTCTGTATCTGTTTTCTACCTACTGACCCAGGTTACAGTAATGTTAAATGTTTCATATTTACTGTCAGCCGAGACCTAATGGCCACTACAGGACACATACAAACAAATGACAAAATAACTACCCCCCCTCCCCACCTGTATATAGCCTCCACGTTGACTCTGTACTGGTACCACCTGTATATAGCCTCCACATTGACTCTGTACTGGTACCCCCTGTATATAGCCTCCACATTGACTCTGTACCGTAACACCCTGTATATAGCCTCCACATTGACTCTGTACCGTAATACCCTGTATATAGCCTCCACATTGACTCTGTACCAGTACCCCCTGTATATAGCCTCCACATTGACTCTGTACCGTAATACCCTGTATATAGTCTCCACATTGACTCTGTACCGTAATACCCTGTATATAGCCTCCACATTGACTGTGTACCGGTACACCCTGTATATAGCCTCCACATTGACTCTGTACTGGTACCCCCTGTATATAGCCTCCACATTGACTCTGTACCGTAATACCCTGTATATAGCCTCCACATTGACTCTGTACCGTAACACCCTGTATATAGCCTCCACATTGACTCTGTACCGTAATACCCTGTATATAGCCTCCACATTGACTCTGTACCGTAACACCCTGTATATAGCCTCCACATTGACTCTGTACCGTAATACCCTGTATATAGCCTCCACATTGACTCTGTACTGGTACCCCCTGTATATAGCCTCCACATTGACTCTGTACCGGTACCCCCTGTATATAGCCTTCACATTGACTCTGTACCGTAACACCCTGTATATAGCCTCCACATTGACTCTGTACCGGTACCCCCTGTATATAGCCTCCACATTGACTCTGTACTGGTACCCCCTGTATATAGCCTCCACATTGACTCTGTACTGGTACCCCCTGTATATAGCCTCCACATTGACTCTGTACCGGTACCACCTGTATATAGCCTCCACATTGACTCTGTACCGTAATACCCTGTATATAGCCTCCACATTGACTCTGTACCAGTACCCCCTGTATATAGCCTCCACATTGACTCTGTACCGGTACCCCCTGTATATAGCCTCCACATTGACTCTGTACCGTAATACCCTGTATATAGCCTCCACATTGACTCTGTACCGTAATACCCAGTATATAGTCTCCACATTGACTCTGTACCGTAATACCCTGTATATAGCCTCCACATTGACTGTGTGCCGGTACACCCTGTATATAGCCTCCACATTGACTCTGTACCGTAACACCCTGTATATAGTCTCCACATTGACTCTGTACCGTAATACCCTGTATATAGCCTCCACATTGACTCTGTACTGGTACCCCCTGTATATAGCCTTCACATTGACTCTGTACCGTAACACCCTGTATATAACCTCCACATTGACTCTGTACCGTAATACCCTGTATATAGCCTCCACATTGACTGTGTACCGGTACACCCTGTATATAGCCTCCACATTGACTCTGTACCGTAATACCCTGTATATAGTCTCCACATTGACTCTGTACCGTAATACCCTGTATATAACCTCCACATTGACTCTGTACCGTAATACCCTGTATATAGCCTCCACATTGACGGTGTACCGGTACACCCTGTATATAGCCTCCACATTGACTCTGTACCGTAATACCCTGTATATAGCCTCCACATTGACTCTGTACCGTAACACCCTGTATATAGCCTCCACATTGACTCTGTACTGTAATACCCTGTATATAGCCTCCACATTGACTCTGTACCGTAACACCCTGTATATAGCCTCCACATTGACTCTGTACCGTAACACCCTGTATATAGCCTCCACATTGACTCTGTACCGTAATACCCTGTATACAGCCTCCACATTGACTCTGTACCGTAACACCCTGTATATAGTCTCCACATTGACTCTGTATATAGCCCCGCTATTATTTTTACTGCTGCTCTTTAATTTTTGTTACTTTTATCTATTTTTTACTAAACACTTAATTTTATGAGGCGGTATTAAGGGAGAGTATCAGAGAGCTGTAGATAGGGATAGGGTTAGAGGGGAGTATCAGAGATGTGTAGATGGGGTTAGGGTTAGAGGGGAGTATCAGAGATGTGTAGATGGATAGGGTTAGGGTTAGAGGGGAGTATCAGAGATGTGTAGATGGGGTTAGGTTTAGGGTTAGAGGGGAGTATCAGAGATGTGTAGATGGATAGGGTTCGAGGGGAGTATCAGAGATGTGTAGATGGTTAGGGTTAGAGGGGAGTATCAGAGATGTGTAGATGGGGTTAGGTTTAGGGTTAGAGGGGAGTATCAGAGATGTGTAGATGGATAGGGTTAGGGTTAGAGGGGAGTATCAGAGATGTGTAGATGGATAGGGTATGAGGGGAGTATCAGAGATGTGTAGATGGATAGGGTTAGGGTTAGAGGGGAGTATCAGAGATGTGTAGATGGGGTTAGGGTTAGAGGGGGGTATCAGAGATGTGTAGATGGACATCTAGACATCTCTGTTACTCCCCTCTAACCCTAACCCCATCTAGACATCTCTGATACTCCCCTCTAACCCTAACCCTATCCTAGTGCCTGGTTAAATAAAGGTAAAATAAAATAACATTTGAAAAACGATCAGATCAGAACACCTGAACAATACTGTAAGGTAAGGATCTCCTGACCTTGCTCCACAATATCAAGTGAGTGTAGACCTGCAGTCAAAATCCTGAACATAGCACTTTAATGAACAACATTCATATTCTGTGAGTTTGGGGTGTGAACTCCTGAAATATAATCGTCCTTCCACTCCCTTTGTTATTCTAGTGAGACGACGCTGCACCACACCACAGGAACAATCAGCCATTTTGTCTAGACTGCTGTGCTGAGCTAGTGTTCTACGTGTGGAGACGAGAGACTGGTCCTTAAGCTGCTGATAGACAGCAGGGAGGGGGGGGCATTCATTTTCAATGAAGACTAGACGTGGTTTTGGGGGGGGGCATAGCGGTCGGGGCGGTGCTCGTGCCGATGACTGCCACTCAAGTGAGGCTGAGAAAATATAAATCTGTCCTATTTATGAAGCAGTGGTGTCATCGTTGACCAATCACAGGAGACGACGCAGTTGGGGCGATACGTCAGCGCCGTACGGCCTTTGACCTATTCAGCTAGCTGGCTAACACACTATATACAGGGTCAGTTAATACCATACTATATACAGGGTCAGTTAATACCATACTATATACAGGGTCAGTTAATACCATACTATATACAGGGTCAGTTAATACCATACTATATACAGGGTCACTATATACAGGGTCAGTTAATACCATACTATATATACAGGGTCAGTTAATACCATACTATATACAGGGTCAGTTAATACCATACTATATATACAGGGTCAGTTAATACCATACTATATACAGGGTCAGTTAATACCATACTATATATACAGGGTCAGTTAATACCATACTATATATACAGGGTCAGTTAATACCATACTATATACAGGGTCAGTTAATACCATACTATATACAGGGTTAGTTAGTACCATACTATATACAGGGTCAGTTAATACCATACTATATACAGGGTCAGTTAATACCATACTATATATACAGGGTCAGTTAATACCATACTATATACAGGGTCAGTTAATACCATACTATATATACAGGGTCAGTTAATACCATACTATATATACAGGGTCAGTTAATACCATACTATATACAGGGTCAGTTAATACCATACTATATACAGGGTCAGTTAATACCATACTATATACAGAGTCAGTTAATACCATACTATATACAGGGTCAGTTAATACCATACTATAAACAGGGTCAGTCAATACCATACTATATACAGGTCAGTTAATACCATACTATATACAGGGTCAGTTAATACCATACTATATACAGGGTCAGTTAATACCATACTATATACAGGGTCAGTTAGTACCATACTATATACAGGGTCAGTTAGTACCATACTATATACAGGGTCAGTTAATACCATACTATATACAGGGTCAGTTAATACCATACTATATACAGGGTCAGTTAATACCATACTATATACAGGGTCAGTTAATACCATACTATATACAGGGTCAGTTAGTACCATACTATATACAGGGTCAGTTAATACCATACTATATACAGGGTCAGTTAGTACCATACTATATACAGGGTCAGTTAATACCATACTATATACAGGGTCAGTTAATACCATACTATACACAGGGTCAGTTAGTACCATACTATATACAGGGTCAGTTAATACTATACTATATACAGGTTCAGTTAATACCATACTATATACAGGGTCAGTTAATACCATACTATATACAGGGTCAGTTAATACCATACTATATACAGGGTCAGTTAATACCATACTATATACAGGGTCAGTTAATACCATACTATATACAGGGTCAGTTAATACCATACTATATACAGGGTCAGTTAATACCATACTATATACAGGGTCAGTTAATACCATACTATATACAGGGTCAGTTAATACCATACTATATACAGGGTCAGTTAGTACCATACTATATACAGGGTCAGTTAATACCATACTATATACAGGGTCAGTTAATACCATACTATATACAGGGTCAGTTAATACCATAATATATATAGGGTCAGTTAGTACTATATACAGGGTCAGTTAGTACCATACTATATACAGGGTCAGTTAATACCATACTATATACAGGGTCAGTTAATACTATATACAGGGTCAGTTAATACTATATACAGGGTCAGTTAATACCATACTATATACAGGGTCAGTTAATACCATACTATATACAGGGTCAGTTAGTACCATACTATATACAGGGTCAGTTAGTACCATATTATATACAGGGTCAGTTAATACCATACTATATACAGGGTCAGTTAGTACCATACTATATACAGGGTCAGTTAATACCATACTATATACAGGGTCAGTTAATACCATACTATATACAGGGTCAGTTAATACCATACTATATACAGGGTCAGTTAATACCATACTATATACAGGGTCAGTTAGGGGTCAGTTAATACCATACTATATACAGGGTCAGTTAATACCATACTATATACAGGGTCAGTTAATACCATACTATATACAGGGTCAGTTAATACCATACTATATACAGGGTCAGTTAATACCATACTATATACAGGGTCAGTTAATACCATACTATATACAGGGTCAGTTAATACCATACTATATACAGGGTCAGTTAATACCATACTATATACAGGGTCAGTTAATACCATACTATATACAGGGTCAGTTAATACCATACTATATACAGGGTCAGTTAATACCATACTATATACAGGGTCAGTTAATACCATACTATATACAGGGTCAGTTAATACCATACTATATACAGGGTCAGTTAATACCATACTATATACAGGGTCAGTTAATACCACACTATATACAGGGTCAGTTAATACCATACTATATACAGGGTCAGTTAGTACCATACTATATACAGGGTCAGTTAATACCATACTATATACAGGGTCAGTTAATACCATACTATATACAGGGTCAGTTAGTACCATACTATATACAGGGTCAGTTAATACCATACTATATACAGGGTCAGTACCATGTGTGTGTGTGTGTGTGTGTGTGCGTGTGTGCGCGTGTGTGCGTGTGTGTGTGTGTGTGTGTGTGTGTGTGTGTGTGTGTGTGTGTGTGTGTGTGTGTGTGTGTGTGTGTGTGTGTGTGTGTGTGTGTGTGTGTGTGAGTGGGTGTGTGTGAGTATGTGTGTGTGTATATGTGTGTGTGTGTGTGTGTGTGTGTGTGTGTGTGTGTGTGTGTGTGTGTGTGTGTGTGTGTGTGTGTGTGTGTGTGTGTGTGTGTGTGTGTGTGTGTGTGTGTGTGTGTGTGTGTGCGCGCGCATAATATGTGTGAGTCAGCAGATTCTATAAATCATTGTTTTCTAATCTATTTTTCGGATGCATCATTTCTGTTCCACGTACAGGTAAATATGTTTTTTTAATGTACAGCTGCGGCGCTTATAGGGAGTCACCGTTCGCACGTCGTGTTTGTTTACCTCGTTGCTATGGTCACCAGTGGCCATGGAGACACCGGCTGCCTGACTGGATGGGACGGAGACGTTGCACTCAGTGGGGAACTCTGCCGTATCCCGGTGGGGGTGTCTGCACACAGGGCTTTATAGTTACCGTTAATGGTTAGACTTTTGCCTCTTCGTTCTTTATTGACTGTGCTCGTTGTCTCTGAGGAGTTCTTCAGACTATAGAGTTTAAATTATATGTTGGCAACAGGGTTAGAGCTCGTTTCGCTTCAAGTAAAACAAGAGAAGTTGAGTGATTTGTGGCAACGTATTGTAGCCTGTCTGCGTGTGTGTGTGTGCTCGCGCGTGTCTGTGTGTGTGTGTGTGCGTGCTTGTGTGTGTGTGCGCGCGTGTGTGTGCGTGTGCCACGGGTTACGCCAGGATACGTGTTGGTCTGAGGTTAGTGGATGTTGTGTTGTGTTAGGTTTCTGTGACAGCGGCCCAGATGGGAACAGCAGATCGCGGAACAGAGCACTGTCTGGTGTGTGTGTGTGTGTGTGTGTGTGTGTGTGTGTGTGTGTGTGTGTGTGTGTGTGTGGTATTTCCTGCTGTTGTTGAAACACACGCCATCCTTTTGTGTCCCAAATGGCTCACTTTTTCCATTATAGTGCACTACTTTTGACCAGTACCCTGTGGTGAGAAGCCAAAAAGTAGTGCACTATATAACGAATAGGGTGCAATTTGGGACGTATTCTCTTCTTTGAAAAGAGCTTCTATTCTTCCTCATTACATCACTCTCTCCGGTAGTCTATACAACTACCACGTCCACTTTACCTCAGGTTGTCTATACAACTACCTCCTCCATGTTACCACAGGTAGTCTATACAACTACCTCCTCCATGTTACCTCAGGTAGTCTATACAACTACCTCCTCCACTTTACCTCAGGTTGTCTATACAACTACCTCCTCCACTTTACCTCAGGTAGTCTTAGTAAATACAACTACCTCCTCCACTTTACCTTAGGTAGTCTATACAACTACCTCCTCCACTTTACCTCAGGTAGTCTATACAACTACCTCCTCCACTTTACCTTAGGTAGTATATACAACTACCTCCTCCACTTTACCTCAGGTAGTCTTAGTAAATACAACTACCTCCTCCACTTTACCTCAGGTAGTCTTAGTAAATACAACTACCTCCTCCACTTTACCTTAGGTAGTCTATACAACTACCTCCTCCACTTTACCTCAGGTAGTCTATACAACTACCTCCTCCACTTTACCTCAGGTAGTCTATACAACTACCTCCTCCACTTTACCTCAGGTAGTCTATACAACTACCACGTCCACTTTACCTCAGGTAGTAAATACAACTACCTCCTCCACTTTACCTTAGGTAGTCT
>NW_026290955.1:17500-25000 GCF_023373465.1 Oncorhynchus keta | reverse complement strand
TAGTACAGTCTGTACCATAGCACAGTAGTCAGTCTACAGTCTGTACCATAGCACAGTAGTCAGTCTACAGTCTGTACCATAGCACAGTAGTCAGTCTACAGTCTGTACCATAGCACAGTAGTCAGTCTTCAGTCTGTACCATAGCACAGTAGTCAGTCTGTACCATAGTACAGTAGTCAGTCTACAGTCTGTACCATAGCACAGTAGTCAGTCTGTACCATAGCACAGTAGTCAGTCTACAGTCTGTACCATAGCACAGTAGTCAGTCTACAGTCTGTACCATAGCACAGTAGTCAGTCTGTACCATAGCACAGTAGTCAGTCTACAGTCTGTACCATAGCACAGTAGTCAGTCTACAGTCTGTACCATAGCACAGTAGTCAGTCTGTACCATAGTACAGTAGTCAGTCTTCAGTCTGTACCATAGCACAGTAGTCAGTCTACAGTCTGTACCATAGCACAGTAGTCAGTCTGTACCATAGCACAGTAGTCAGTCTACAGTCTGTACCATAGCACAGTAGTCAGTCTGTACCATAGCACAGTAGTCAGTCTGTACCATAGCACAGTAGTCAGTCTGTACCATAGCACAGTAGTCAGTCTGTACCATAGCACAGTAGTCAGTCTGTACCATAGCACAGTAGTCAGTCTGTACCATAGCACAGTAGTCAGTCTGTACCATAGCACAGTAGTCCGTCTGTACCATAGCACAGTAGTCAGTCTGTACCATAGCACAGTAGTCAGTCTACAGTCTGTACCATAGCACAGTAGTCAGTCTACAGTCTGTACCATAGCACAGTAGTCAGTCTACATTCTGTACCATAGCACAGTAGTTAGTCTGTACCATAGCACAGTAGTCAGTCTACATTCTGCACCATAGCACAGTAGTCAGTCTGTACCATAGCACAGTAGTCAGTCTACAGTTTGTACCATAGCACAGTAGTCAGTCTACAGTCTGTACCATAGCACAGTAGTCAGTCTACAGTCTGTACCATAGCACAGTAGTCAGTCTCCAGTCTGTACCATAGCACAGTAGTCAGTCTCCAGTCTGTACCATAGCACAGTAGTCAGTCTACAGTCTGTACCATAGCACAGTAGTCAGTCTGTACCATAGCACAGTAGTCAGTCTACAGTCTGTACCATAGCACAGTAGTCAGTCTACAGTCTGTACCATATCACAGTAGTCAGTCTGTACCATAGCACAGTAGTCAGTCTACAGTCTGTACCATAGCACAGTAGTCAGTCTTCAGTCTGTACCATAGCACAGTAGTCAGTCTACAGTCTGTACCATAGCACAGTAGTCAGTCTACAGTCTGTACCATAGCACAGTAGTCAGTCTTCAGTCTGTACCACAGCACAGTAGTCAGTCTACAGTCTGTATCATAGCACAGTGGTCAGTCTTCAGTCTGTACCACAGCACAGTAGTCAGTCTCCAGTCTGTACCATAGCACAGTAGTCAGTCTTCAGTCTGTACCATAGCACAGTAGTCAGTCTGTACCATAGTACAGTAGTCAGTCTTCAGTCTGTACCATAGCACAGTAGTCAGTCTACAGTCTGTACCATAGCACAGTAGTCAGTCTGTACCATAGCACAGTAGTCAGTCTACAGTCTGTACCATAGCACAGTAGTCAGTCTACAGTCTGTACCATAGCACAGTAGTCAGTCTTCAGTCTGTACCACAGCACAGTAGTCAGTCTCCAGTCTGTACCATAGCACAGTAGTCAGTCTTCAGTCTGTACCATAGCACAGTAGTCAGTCTGTACCATAGCACAGTAGTCAGTCTACAGTCTGTACCATAGCACAGTAGTCAGTCTACAGTCTGTACCATAGCACAGTAGTCAGTCTTCAGTCTGTACCACAGCACAGTAGTCAGTCTCCAGTCTGTACCATAGCACAGTAGTCAGTCTTCAGTCTGTACCATAGCACAGTAGTCAGTCTGTACCATAGCACAGTAGTCAGTCTTCAGTCTGTACCATAGCACAGTAGTCAGTCTGTACCATAGCACAGTAGTCAGTCTACAGTCTGTACCATAGCACAGTAGTCAGTCTACAGTCTGTACCATAGCACAGTAGTCAGTCTTCAGTCTGTACCACAGCACAGTAGTCAGTCTCCAGTCTGTACCATAGCACAGTAGTTAGTCTTCAGTCTGTACCATAGCACAGTAGTCAGTCTACACCATAGCACAGTAGTCAGTCTGTACCATAGCACAGTAGTCAGTCTACAGTTTGTACCATAGCACAGTAGTCAGTCTACAGTCTGTACCATAGTACAGTAGTCAGTCTACAGTCTGTACCATAGCACAGTAGTCAGTCTTCAGTCTGTACCATAGCACAGTAGTCAGTCTGTACCATAGCACAGTAGTCAGTCTGTACCATAGTACAGTAGTCAGTCTTCAGTCTGTACCATAGCACAGTAGTCAGTCTACACCATAGCACAGTAGTCAGTCTGTACCATAGCACAGTAGTCAGTCTACAGTTTGTACCATAGCACAGTAGTCAGTCTACAGTCTGTACCATAGTACAGTAGTCAGTCTACAGTCTGTACCACAGCACAGTAGTCAGTCTACAGTCTGTACCATAGCACAGTAGTCAGTCTACAGTCTGTACCATAGTACAGTAGTCAGTCTACAGTCTGTACCATAGCACAGTAGTCAGTCTACAGTCTGTACCATAGCACAGTAGTCAGTCTACAGTCTGTACCATAGCACAGTAGTCAGTCTACAGTCTGTACCATAGCACAGTGCACGGTGGAGGCCAACATCAGCAGGGTTCAGGTTACAGAGGACCGTCACCAGACAGGCGTTGTGTGATTTCCAGGAAAATGAGGAGGTTCTTCCCTGTGGAGCTGCACACACACACACACACACACACACACACACACACACACACACACACACACACACACACACACACACACACACACACACACACACACACACACACACACACACACACACACACACACACACACACACACACACACACACACACACACACACACACACACACACACACACACACACGGAATAATGCAGCTACAGCAATCTTTTATCTCACCTTCATTTGACCAGGAAGTCTCTTGAGGTTTGAACCTTTCGTCTCACCAGGAAGTGTCTTGAGGTTTGAACCGTTCGTCTCACCAGGAAGTGTCTTGAGGTTTGAACCGTTCGTCTCACCAGGAAGTGTCTTGAGGTTTAGGTTCAATAAGCATCCTAAGGATAGGTTCTACTTCTGTAATTTACAATCAGCTCTCCAATTGACTGGCCGACTCTGGTATTTTCCTGCGAGAACCCATCAAGTCATAGGCTACATATATTTCACACAGAACTACTATTAAAACCCTTTCCTGTCCACAGTGTCCAGTCTCCTAGTCTCCACTACTATGTAGCACAGTGTCCAGTCTCCTAGTCTCCACTACTATGTAGCACAGTGTCCAGTCTCCCAGTCTTCTATGTAGCACAGTGTCCAGTCTCCCAGTCTTCTATGTAGCACAGTGTCCAGTCTCACAGTCTGCCACTACTAGACAGTGTCCAGTCACCTAGTCTCCACTGCTAGGTAGCACAGTGTCCAGTCTCCTAGTCTACTAGGTAACACAGTGTCCAGTCTCCCAGTCTTCTAGGTAACACAGTGTCCAGTCTCCTAGTCTCCACTGCTAGGTAGCACAGTGTCCAGTCTCCTAGTCTACTAGGTAACTGTCCAGTCTCCTAGTCTCCACTGCTAGGTAGCACAGTGTCCAGTCTCCCAGTCTTCTAGGTCTGTCCACTCTGCCACTAGGTAACACAGTGTCCAGTCTCCTAGTCTACTAGGTAGCACAGTGTCCAGTCTCCTAGTCTACTAGGTAACACAGTGTCCAGTCTCCTAGTCTCCACTGCTAGGTAGCACAGTGTCCAGTCTCCTAGTCTACTAGGTAACACAGTGTCCAGTCTCCCAGTCTTCTAGGTAACACAGTGTCCAGTCTCCTAGTCTCCACTGCTAGGTAGCACAGTGTCCAGTCTCCTAGTCTACCACTACTAGACAGTGTCCAGTCTCCTCGTCTACCACTACTAGGTAACACAGTGTCCAGTCTCCTAGTCTACTAGGTAGCACAGTGTCCAGTCTCCTAGTCTACCACTACTAGGTAGCACAGTGTCCAGTCTCCTAGTCTACTAGGTAACACAGTGTCCAGTCTCCTAGTCTACCACTACTAGGTAACACAGTGTCCAGTCTCCTAGTCTACCACTACTAGGTAACACAGTGTCCAGTCTCCTAGTCTACTAGGTAGCACAGTGTCCAGTCTCCTAGTCTACCACTACTCGGTAACACAGTGTCCAGTCTCCTAGTCTACCACTACTAGGTAGCACAGTGTCCAGTCTCCTAGTCTACTAGGTAACACAGTGTCCAGTCTCCCAGTCTTCGAGGTAACACAGTGTCCAGTCTCCTAGTCTCCACTGCTAGGTAGCACAGTGTCCAGTCTCCTAGTCTCCACTGCTAGGTAGCACAGTGTCCAGTCTCCTAGTCTACTAGGTAACACAGTGTCCAGTCTCCCAGTCTTCTAGGTAACACAGTGTCCAGTCTCCTAGTCTACTAGGTAACACAGTGTCCAGTCTCCCAGTCTACTAGGTAACACAGTGTCCAGTCTCCTAGTCTCCACTGCTAGGTAACACAGTGTCCAGTCTCTAGTCTACCACTACTAGGTAACACAGTGTCCAGTCTCCTAGTCTCCCAGTCTTCTAGGTAATACAGTGTCCAGTCTCCTAGTCTCCCAGTCTACTAGGTAACACAGTGTCCAGTCTTCTAGTCTGCCACTATTAGGTAACACAGTGTCCAATCTCCTGGTCTCCCAGTCTACTAGGCCAGTCTACTAGGTGACTCAGTGTCCAGTCTCCCAGTCTGCCAGTCTACTAGGTAACACAGTGTCCAGTCTCCCAGTCTACAAGGTAACATAGTGTCCAGTCTCCCAGTCTCCCAGTCTCCTAGCTAACACAGAGGGACAATCCTTCCTCTCTAACACTTTAAACTCCCCTTCCCTCCGCCCCCTAATCACACACAGAACCTGCTACATACAGATGTCCTGCTACGTTGACCAATGAGGTAATACCATAGGGCTGATTCTCACTCTATAGAGTTATCGGGACAACATTTACATAATATTTACATACAGAAGTCCTGCTACGTTGACCAATGAGGTAATACCATAGGGCTGATTCTCACTCTATAGAGTTATCGGGACAACATTTACATAATATTTACATACAGAAGTCCTGCTACGTTGACCAATGAGGTAATACCATAGGGCTGATTCTCACTCTATAGAGCAGGTTAGAGTGTTGGTCTAGTGGTTAGAGTGTTGGACTAGTAACCAGCAGGTAGACTAGTGGTTAGAGTGTTGGACTAGTAACCAGCTGGTAGCCTAATGGTTAGAGTGTTGGACTAGTAACCAGCAGGTAGACTAGTGGTTAGAGTGTTGGACTAGTAACCAGCTGGTAGCCTAGTGGTTAGAGTGTTGGACTAGTAACCAGCTGGTAGCCTAGTGGTCAGAGCGTTGGACTAGTAACCAGCAGGTAGACTAGTGGTTAGAGCGTTGGACTAGTAACCAGCAGGTAGACTAGTGGTTAGAGTGTTGGACTAGTAACCAGCTGGTAGCCTAGTGGTTAGAGTGTTGGACTAGAAACCAGCAGGTAGCCTAGTGGTTAGAGTGTTGGACTAGTAACCAGCAGGTAGACTAGTGGTTAGAGTGTTGGGTCAGTAACCAGCAGGTAGAATAGTGGTCAGAGCGTTGGACTAGTAACCAGCAGGTAGCCTAGTGGTCAGAGCGTTGGACTAGTAACCAGCAGGTAGCCTAGTGGTTAGAGTGTTGGACTAGTAACCAGCAGGTAGACTAGTGGTTAGAGTGTTGGACTAGTAACCAGCAGGTATCCTAGTGGTTAGAGCGTTGGGTCAGTAACCAGCAGGTAGACTAGTGGTCAGAGCGTTGGACTAGTAACCAGCAGGTAGACTAGTGGTTAGAGTGTTGGACTAGTAACCAGCAGGTAGCCTAGTGGTCAGAGCGTTGGACTAGTAACCAGCAGGTAGACTAGTGGTTAGAGCGTTGGGTCAGTAACCAGCAGGTAGACTAGTGGTTAGAGTGTTGGGCCAGTAACCAGCAGGTAGACTAGTGGTTAGATTTTAACCAGGAGTTTAACCAGGAGTTTAACCAGGAGTTTAGCCAGGAGTTTAGCCAGGAGTTTAGCCAGGAGTTTAGCCAGGAGTTTAACCAGGAGTTTAGCCAGGAGTTTAGCCAGGAGTTTAGCCAGGAGTTTAGCCAGGAGTTTAGCCAGGAGTTTAGCCAGGAGTTTAACCAGGAGTTTAACCAGGAGTTTAGCCAGGAGTTTAACCAGGAGTTTAGCCAGGAGTTTAACCAGGA
Source organism: Oncorhynchus keta (assembly GCF_023373465.1). Lineage (NCBI taxonomy): Eukaryota > Metazoa > Chordata > Actinopteri > Salmoniformes > Salmonidae > Oncorhynchus > Oncorhynchus keta. Next base: position 18,623 of record NW_026290955.1, on the reverse strand, counting down.
GTTTAACCAGGAGTTTAACCAGGAGTTTAGCCAGGAGTTTAACCAGGAGTTTAACCAGGAGTTTAACCAGGAGTTTAACCAGGAGTTTAGCCAGGAGTTTAGCCAGGAGTTTAGCCAGGAGTTTAACCAGGAGTTTAGCCAGGAGTTTAACCAGGAGTTTAGCCAGGAGTTTAAGGAGTTTAGCCAGGAGTTTAGCCAGGAGTTTAACCAGGAGTTTAGCAGGAGTTTAGCCAGGAGTTTAACCAGGAGTTTAGCCAGGAGTTTAACCAGGAGTTTAGCCAGGAGTTTAACCAGGTTTAACCAGGAGTTTAGCCAGGAGTTTAGCCAGGAGTTTAACCAGGAGTTTAGCCAGGAGTTTAACCAGGAGTTTAACCAGGAGTTTAGCCCCCAGTTTAGCAAGTTTGGGAGTTTAGTGGAGTTTAACCAGGAGTTTAATCAGGAGTTTACAAGTTTAGCCAGGAGTTTAGAGGAGTTTAACATAGTTTAACTGGAGTTTAGCCAGGAGTTTAGATTTCAGGAGTTTAGCCAGGAGTTTAACCAGGAGTTTAACCAGGAGTTTAACCAGGAGTTTAGCCAGGAGTTTAACCAGGAGTTTAACCAGGAGTTTAGCCAGGAGTTTAACCAGGAGTTTAGCCAGGAGTTTAGCCAGGAGTTTAACCAGGAGTTTAACCAGGAGTTTAACCAGGAGTTTAGCCAGGAGTTTAACCAGGAGTTTAACCAGGAGTTTAAAACCATATGACCTGGTTAGAAACAATCTGGTCCCGTCAACTGATGTGTTACTATGTTGTACCCAGAGTTTTCCCTGGTTAGGTTAGCCTGCCAGAATAGGGAAAACTCTGGGCCCCAGGAAAACACCCCAGCCCCCAACAATCTGGGACCTGTGGTGCCACCTCTGAAATCACCAGACAATGTTACACATGAGAAAACATATTCTGTTTGAATGATCTCATATCTCAACATGTTGACTTAGTTTGACTTGTGTATCTAAACATTTTTGACTAACATGTCTCGACCATTTTTGAGCTTCCATAGATTTACATGGCTCAGTGCAGCCGGCAGGCAGGCGGCAGCTACTGCGACAATTTCAGAATGTACAGTAACAGGCTCTTACTGTAATTTCAGA
>NW_026290955.1:0-12500 GCF_023373465.1 Oncorhynchus keta | reverse complement strand
TTTGTCCACTGTTGTTACTAGATCTCTAGACCGTGGACCAGGATCCACTACTCTGTTGTTACTAGATCTCTAGACCGTGGACCAGGATCCACTACTCTGTTGTTACTAGATCTCTAGACCGTGGACCAGGATCCACTACTCTGTTGTTACTAGATCTCTAGACCGTGGACCAGGATCCACTACTCTGTTGTTACTAGGTTTAGACCGTGGACCAGGATCCACTACTCTGTTGTTACTAGATCTCTAGACCGTGGACCAGGATCCACTACTCTGTTGTTACTAGGTTTAGACCGTGGACCAGGATCCACTACTCTGTTGTTACTAGATCTCTAGACCGTGGACCAGGATCCACTACTCTGTTGTTACTAGATCTCTAGACCGTGGACCAGGATCCACTACTCTGTTGTTACTAGGTTTAGACCGTGGACCAGGATCCACTACTCTGTTGTTACTAGATCTCTAGACCGTGGACCAGGATCCACTACTCTGTTGTTACTAGATCTCTAGACCGTGGACCAGGATCCACTACTCTGTTGTTACTAGGTTTAGACCGTGGACCAGGATCCACTACTCTGTTGTTACTTGGGTTAACTCTGCCAGTATTCTCATCAGGTTAACTCAGTCAGTATTCTCATCAGGTTAACTCAGTCAGTATTCTCATCAGGTTAACTCAGTCAGTATTCTCATCAGGTTAACTCAGTCAGTATTCTCATCAGGTTAACTCTGCCAGTATTCTCATCAGGTTAACTCTGCCAGTATTCTCATCAGGTTAACTCAGTCAGTATTCTCATCAGGTTAACTCAGTCAGTATTCTCATCAGGTTAACTCTGCCAGTATTCTCATCAGGTTAACTCAGTCAGTATTCTCATCAGGTTAACTCAGTCAGTATTCTCATCAGGTTAACTCATCAGGTTAACTCATCAGGTTAACTCAGTCAGTATTCTCATCAGGTTAACTCAGTCAGTATTCTCATCAGGTTAACTCAGTCAGTATTCTCATCAGGTTAACTCAGTCAGTATTCTCATCAGGTTAACTCAGTCAGTATTCTCATCAGGTTAACTCATCAGTTAACTCTGCCAGTATTCTCATCAGGTTAACTCAGTCAGGACATCAGGTTAACTCAGTATTCTCATCAGGTTAACTCATCAGGTTAACTCTGCCAGTATTCTCATCAGGTTAACTCAGTCAGTATTCTCATCAGGTTAACTCAGTCAGTATTCTCATCAGGTTAACTCAGTCAGTATTCTCATCAGGTTAACTCTGCCAGTATTCTCATCAGGTTAACTCATCAGGTTAACTCTGCCAGTATTCTCATCAGGTTAACTCAGTCAGTATTCTCATCAGGTTAACTCTGCCAGTATTCTCATCAGGTTAACTCATCAGGTTAACTCTGCCAGTATTCTCATCAGGTTAACTCAGTCAGTATTCTCATCAGGTTAACTCAGTCAGTATTCTCATCAGGTTAACTCTGCCAGTATTCTCATCAGGTTAACTCATCAGGTTAACTCTGCCAGTATTCTCATCAGGTTAACTCATCAGGTTAACTCATCAGGTTAACTCTGCCAGTATTCTCATCAGGTTAACTCATCAGGTTAACTCATCAGGTTAACTCTGCCAGTATTCTCATCAGGTTAACTCTGCCAGTATTCTCATCAGGTTAACTCAGTCAGTATTCTCATCAGGTTAACTCTGCCAGTATTCTCATCAGGTTAACTCATCAGGTTAACTCTGCCAGTATTCTCATCAGGTTAACTCATCAGGTTAACTCATCAGGTTAACTCTGCCAGTATTCTCATCAGGTTAACTCATCAGGTTAACTCATCAGGTTAACTCTGCCAGTATTCTCATCAGGTTAACTCATCAGGTTAACTCTGCCAGTATTCTCATCAGGTTAACTCATCAGGTTAACTCATCAGGTTAACTCTGCCAGTATTCTCATCAGGTTAACTCATCAGGTTAACTCTGCCAGTATTCTCATCAGGTTAACTCATCAGGTTAACTCTGCCAGTATTCTCATCAGGTTAACTCATCAGGTTAACTCTGCCAGTATTCTCATCAGGTTAACTCATCAGGTTAACTCTGCCAGTATTCTCATCAGGTTAACTCATCAGGTTAACTCAGTCAGTATTCTCATCAGGTTAACTCAGTCAGTATTCTCATCAGGTTAACTCTGCCAGTATTCTCATCAGGTTAACTCATCAGGTTAACTCAGTCAGTATTCTCATCAGGTTAACTCATCAGGTTAACTCTGCCAGTATTCTCATCAGGTTAACTCTGCCAGTATTCTCATCAGGTTAACTCTGCCAGTATTCTCATCAGGTTAACTCATCAGGTTAACTCTGCCAGTATTCTCATCAGGTTAACTCATCAGGTTAACTCTGCCAGTATTCTCATCAGGTTAACTCATCAGGTTAACTCATCAGGTTAACTCTGCCAGTATTCTCATCAGGTTAACTCATCAGGTTAACTCATCAGGTTAACTCTGCCAGTATTCTCATCAGGTTAACTCATCAGGTTAACTCATCAGGTTAACTCTGCCAGTATTCTCATCAGGTTAACTCATCAGGTTAACTCATCAGGTTAACTCAGTCAGTATTCTCATCAGGTTAACTCTGCCAGTATTCTCCATTGATGAAGGTGATCTGTTCTCCATCTGAAAAGAGTTAACCATATTGGACTTCCCGTGAAGGAAAGCAAACTAACGTTTGATGTGTCAAAGCCAGTCAGACCCAGCCCTGCGTCTGGTAGGTTGAATATGTCCTTACTCATAAAACAACTGTAATGTATATGGGCTGTGTGATACAGACTTACTGAAACAGAGAGGTCTTTCTCCCTGCTGACCCACCATATTGACTTTGTACTGGGAGGTTTGTACGGTTCCGAGACTGTACACACACACACACACGCACGCACACACACACACACACACAGGCACGCACACACACACAGGCACGCACACACACACACGCACGCACGCACGCACTACACACACACACACACACGCACACACACACACACACACACACACACACACACACACACACACACACACACACACACACACACACACACACACACACGCACACACACACAGGCACGCACACACACACGCACACACACACACAGGCAAGCATGCATGCACACTCACACTGAGAGTAATGAATCAGATGGTCTGGGCTCCACGGAAGAAAAGGAGCATTCAGCAGATGGAGAAGAGGAGGGATGGAGGGGGAGAGAGATGGAGGGGGGGGGGGTGAGGAGAGAAGGAGGGGGCAGGGGAAGAGGAGAGGAGGAAGGGGAGGGGGGGGGGAGGGAGAGAGAGAGGGGGAGGGCTTGAGGGAGGAGGGGGATAGGAGAGATGGAGGGGGCAGGGGAGAGGAGAGAAGGAGGGGGCAGGGGTGAGGAGAGATGGAGGGGGCAGGGGGAGAGGGAGATAGGGGGCAGGGGAGAGGAGAGATGGAGGGGGCAGGGGGGAGAGAGAGGATGGAGGGGCAGAGGGTGGAGAGATGGAGGGGGCAGGGGAGAGGAGAGAAGGAGGGGGCAGGGGGAGAGGAGAGATGGAGGGGGCAGGGGGAGAGGAGAGAAGGAGGGGGCAGGGGGAGAGGAGAGATGGAGGGGGCAGAGGGTGAGGAGAGGGAGGGGGCAGGGGGTGAGGAGAGATGGAAGGGGGCAGGGGGTGAGGAGAGAAGGAGGGGGCAGGGGGAGAGGAGAGATGGAGGGGGCAGAGGGTGAGGAGAGATGGAGGGGGCAGGGGTGAGGAGAGATGGAGGGGGCAGGGGGAGAGGAGAGATGGAGGGGGCAGGGGGAGAGGAGAGATGGAGGGGGCAGGGGGTGAGGAGAGAAGGAGGGGGCAGAGGGGTGAGGAGAGATGGAGGGGGCAGGGGGAGAGGAGAGATGGAGGGGGCAGAGGGTGAGGAGAGATGGAGGGGGCAGGGGGTGAGGAGAGATGGAGGGGGCAGGGGGAGAGGAGAGATGGAGGGGGCAGGGGGTGAGGAGAGATGGAGGGGCAGAGGGTGAGGAGAGATGGAGGGGGCAGGGGAGAGGAGAGGAGGGGGCAGGGGGAGAGGAGAGATGGAGGGGGCAGGGGGAGAGGAGAGAAGGAGGGGGCAGGGGGAGGAGGGAGAGATGGAGGGGATGCAGAGGGTGAGGAGAGATGGAGGGGGCAGGGGGTGAGGAGAGATGGAGGGGGCAGGGGGTGAGGAGAGATGGAGGGGGCAGGGGGAGAGGAGAGATGGAGGGGGCAGAGGGTGAGGAGAGATGGAGGGGCAGGGGGTGAGGAGAGATGGAGGGGGCAGGGGAGAGGAGAGATGGAGGGGGCAGGGGAGAGGAGAGATGGAGGGGGCAGGGGAGAGGAGAGATGGAGGGGGCAGGGGGAGAGGAGAGATGGAGGGGGCAGGGGGAGGAGAGATGGAGGGGGCAGGGGGAGAGGAGAGAAGGAGGGGGCAGGGGGAGAGGAGAGATGGAGGGGGCAGGGGGAGAGGAGAGAAGGAGGGGGCAGGAGGTGAAGAGAAGGAGGGGGCAGGGGAAGAGGAGAGGAGGAAGGGGAGAAGGAAGGGGGAGGGACAGAGGGGGCAGGGGGATAGGAGAAGAGAGATGGAGAGGAGGAGGGGGTACTGTTGTGTCTCTGAGCCCTGTTCCTCATCGTAACCAACACCACTCCCAGGCTGTTGTGTCTCCTCTAAGCCCTGTTCCTCATTGTAACCAACACCACTCCCAGGCTGTTGTGTCTCCTCTAAGCCCTGTTCCTCATCGTAAAACACCACTCCCAGGCTGTTGTGTCTCTGAGCCCTGTTCCTCATTGTAACCAACACCACTCCCAGGCTGTTGTGTCTCCTCTGAGCCCTGTTCCTCATCGTAACCAACACCACTCCCAGGCTGTTGTGTCTCCTCTGAGCCCTGTTCCTCATCGTAACCAACACCACTCCCAGGCTGTTGTGTCTCCTCTGAGCCCTGTTCCTCATCGTAACCAACACCACTCCCAGGCTGTTGTGTCTCCTCTGAGCCCTGTTCCTCATCGTAACCAACACCACTCCCAGACTGTTGTGTCTCCTCTGAGCCCTGTTCCTCATCGTAACCAACACCACTCCCAGGCTGTTGTGTCTCCTCTGAGCCCTGTTCCTCATCGTAACCAACACCACTCCCAGGCTGTTGTGTCTCCTCTGAGCCCTGTTCCTCATCGTAACCAACACCACTCCCAGGCTGTTGTGTCTCTGAGCCCTGTTCCTCATCGTAACCAACACCACTCCCAGGCTGTTGTGTCTCCTCTGAGCCCTGTTCCTCATCGTAACCAACACCACTCCCAGGCTGTTGTGTCTCCTCTGAGCCCTGTTCCTCATCGTAACCAACACCACTCCCAGGCTGTTGTGTCTCCTCTGAGCCCTGTTCCTCATCGTAACCAACACCACTCCCAGACTGTTGTGTCTCCTCTGAGCCCTGTTCCTCATCGTAACCAACACCACCCCCAGACTGTTGTGTCTCCTCTGAGCCCTGTTCCTCATCGTAACCAACACCACTCCCAGGCTGTTGTGTCTCTGAGCCCTGTTCCTCATTGTAACCAACACCACTCCCAGACTGTTGTGTCTCCTCTGAGCCCTGTTCCTCATCGTAACCAACACCACTCCCAGGCTGTTGTGTCTCCTCTGAGCCCTGTTCCTCATTGTAACCAACACCACTCCCAGGCTGTTGTGTCTCTGAGCCCTGTTCCTCATCGTAACCAACACCACTCCCAGACTGTTGTGTCTCCTCTGAGCCCTGTTCCTCATTGTAACCAACACCACTCCCAGGCTGTTGTGTCTCCTCTGAGCCCTGTTCCTCATCGTAACCAACACCACTCCCAGGCTGTTGTGTCTCCTCTGAGCCCTGTTCCTCATCGTAACCAACACCACTCCCAGGCTGTTGTGTCTCCTCTGAGCCCTGTTCCTCATCGTAACCAACACCACTCCCAGGCTGTTGTGTCTCCTCTGAGCCCTGTTCCTCATCGTAACCAACACCACTCCCAGGCTGTTGTGTCTCCTCTGAGCCCTGTTCCTCATCGTAACCAACACCACTCCCAGGCTGTTGTGTCTCCTCTGAGCCCTGTTCCTCATCGTAACCAACACCACTCCCAGGCTGTTGTGTCTCCTCTGAGCCCTGTTCCTCATCGTAACCAACACCACTCCCAGGCTGTTGTGTCTCCTCTGAGCCCTCTGTGAGAGCCAGTTTCACCAAAACATCAGTGTTGGCGAGGCCTCTGGCCTCTGGCCTCTGGCCTCTGGCCTCTGGGACTGGTGCCATTGTGCATCCGATGGCGTCGTTCATTAAAGCTTTGTGTTGTCAACAGCACCACAGTTGAGCGTTTTGCCACATTACTGTGTAATGGTGTTATGGGTAAAACTCTTTGGATTAAATCATCTCTGGGCCCCAGTACTGTCATGGTATTATGGTGATTGCTAGCAGCGTCCGTTGGGGTTAACTGTTTACTAGCTGTGTTAACCTTCGCCTCCTTGTAGGTTAACTAGCGTTAACTAGCGTTAACTAGCGTTGAAGAGACTAAGGCCGGGGTTACATTCAAGCTGCGTAACAGTGCACCGTAACTGACTTTTAAAAGGGCTTTTCCCATTGGGCGGTATTTACCGTGACTACGATCTCCACAAACACCGCTTTTAAAAGGGCTTTTCCCATTGGGCGGTATTTACCGTGACTACGATCTCCACAAACACCGCTTTTAAAAGGGCTTTTCCCATTGGGCGGTATTTACCGTGACTACGATCTCCGCAAAAACACGTAAACATCGCTTTTAAAAGCTGCATTGTGGACAGCGCTCCAAGGATTGAATCCTGGCCATGAAGATGGTTTAGACCAGACGAGATGAGAGCAGAGCAAGGTTAAGATGGCTTAGACCAGACTAGATGAGAGCAGAGCAGAACCAGGTTAAGATGGCTTAGACCAAATGATAGAAGAGCAGGGCAAGGTTAAGATGGGTTAGACCAGACTAGATGAGAGCAGAGCCAGGTTAAGATAGTTAGACCAGACTAGACGAGAGCAGAGCCAGGTTAAGATGGCTTAGACCAAATGAGAGAAGAGCAGAGCCAGGTTAAGATGGGTTAGACCAGACTAGACGAGAGCAGAGCCAGGTTAAGATGAGTTAGACCAGACTAGACGAGAGCAGAGCCAGGTTAAGATGAGTTAGACCAGACTAGACGAGAGCAGAGCCAGATTAAGATGAGTTAGACCAGACTAGACGAGAGCAGAGCCAGGTTAAGATGAGTTAGACCAGACTAGACGAGAGCAGAGCAGAGCCAGGTTAAGATGAGTTAGACCAGACTAGACGAGAGCAGAGCCAGGGTAAGATGAGTTAGACCAGACTAGACGAGAGCAGAGCAAGGTTAAGATGAGTTAGACCAGACTAGACGAGAGCAGAGCCAGATTAAGATGAGTTAGACCAGACTAGACGAGAGCAGAGCCAGGTTAAGATGAGTTAGACCAGACTAGACGAGAGCAGAGCAGAGCCAGGTTAAGATGAGTTAGACCAGACTAGACGAGAGCAGAGCCAGGGTAAGATGAGTTAGACCAGACTAGACGAGAACAGAGCCAGGGTAAGATGAGTTAGACCAGACTAGACGAGAGCAGAGCCAGGGTAAGATGAGTTAGACCAGACTAGACGAGAGCAGAGCCAGATTAAGATGAGTTAGACCAGACTAGACGAGAGCAGAGCCAGGTTAAGATGAGTTAGACCAGACTAGACGAGAGCAGAGCAGAGCCAGGTTAAGATGAGTTAGACCAGACTAGACGAGAGCAGAGCCAGGGTAAGATGAGTTAGACCAGACTAGACGAGAACAGAGCCAGGGTAAGATGAGTTAGACCAGACTAGACGAGAGCAGAGCCAGGGTAAGATGAGTTAGACTAGACTAGACGAGAGCAGAGCCAGGTTAAGATGAGTTAGACCAGACTAGACGAGAGCAGAGCCAGGTTAAGATGAGTTAGACCAGACTAGACGAGAGCAGAGCCAGGTTAAGATGAGTTAGACCAGACTAGACGAGAGCAGAGCAGAGCCAGGTTAAGATGAGTTAGACCAGACTAGACGAGAGCAGAGCAGAGCCAGGTTAAGATGAGTTAGACCAGACTAGACGAGCAGAGCCAGGGTAAGATGAGTTAGACCAGACTAGACGAGAACAGAGCCAGGGTAAGATGAGTTAGACTAGACGAGAGCAGAGCCAGGGTAAGATGAGTTAGACTAGACTAGATGTGACTATAGCAGAGCCAGGTTAACTAGTGAGTTAGACCAGACTATAAACAGTGCAGAGCCAGGTTAAGATGAGTTAGACCAGACTAAACAGTGTTTTAGAGCCAGGTTAAGATGAGTTAGACCAGACTAAACAGTGTTTTAGAGCAGAGCCAGGTTAAGATGAGTTAGATGGACTAAACAGTGTTTTAGAGCAGAGCCAGGGTAAGATGAGTTAGATGGAGACTAACTAGCTACAGAATAGAGCCAGGGTAAGATGAAACAGTTTTAACCAGACTAGATAGTGACAGAGCCAGGGTAAGATGAGTTTTAACCAGACTATATGAGACAGAGCAGAGCCAGGTTAAGATGAGTTAGTTTTAGACTAGCTACAGTATAGAGCAGAGCCAGGTTAAGATGAGTTAGATAGACTAGACAAGAGCAGAACAGAGCCAGGGTAAGATGAGTATAAACCAGACTTTTAACTAGCTAGCAGAGCCAGGTTAAGATGAGTATAAACCAGAACTAGCTACAGTATAGATGGAGCCAGGTTAAGATGAGTTAGACCAGACTTATAATGGATATAAACAGTGTTTTAACTAGCTACAGAGCAGAGCAGAGCCAGGTTAAGATGAGTTAGACCAGACTAGACGAGAGCAGAGCAGAGCCAGGTTAAGTGAGTTAGACCAGACTAGACGAGAGCAGAGCGGAGCCAGGGTAAGATGAGTTAGACCAGACTAGACGAGAGCAGAGCAGAGCCAGGTTAAGATGAGTTAGATAGACTACTAGAGGGCTAGTTAATCCTATTGATCACGGGACTGTTTCATCGTGTTCACAGTGATTATACTCTAACTGCTACTCCATTAAAGAAAGGACTTGTGTGCTGAGGGAAGACTGGATGTGTAAACACAGGACATCTGGCCTTGTTGACGGTGTCTTGTTGTTCTTCGAGGTTCTCTCTGTTCCTCATGCTATTATGGGCTTTAACTAGCTACAGTATATATGTGACTATAATGGATATAAACAGTGTTTTAACTAGCTACAGTATATATGTGACTATAATGGATATAAACAGTGTTTTAACTAGCTACAGTATATATGTGACTATAATGGGTATAAACAGTGTTTTAACTAGCTACAGTATATATGTGACTATAATGGGTATAAACAGTGTTTTAACTAGCTACAGTATATATGTGACTATAATGGATATAAACAGTGTTTTAACTAGCTACAGTATATATGTGACTATAATGGATATAAACAGTGTTTTAACTAGCTACAGTATATATGTGACTATAATGGATATAAACAGTGTTTTAACTAGCTACAGTATATATGTGACTATAATGGGTATAAACAGTGTTTTAACTAGCTACAGTATATATGTGACTGTAATGGATATAAACAGTGTTTTAACTAGCTACAGTATATATGTGACTATAATGGGTATAAACAGTGTTTTAACTAGCTACAGTATATATATGACTGTAATGGATATAAACAGTGTTTTAACTAGCTACAGTATATATGTCACACAATGACAGTCTACTATACTGGATATAAACATTGTTTTAACTAGCTACAGTATATTCCTGTGACTATACTGGATATAAACAGTGTTTTAACTAGCAGCAGTATATATCCTGACTTTATTGGATATAAACAGTGTTTTAAGCAGCTACAGTATTCCTGTGACTTATAATGGGTATAAACAGTGTTTTAACTAGCAGCAGTATATATTCCTGACTTTAATGGGTATAAACAGTGTTTTAACCATAGCAGCAGCTATATTCCTGACTATAATGGATATAAACAGTGTTTTAACTATTCTTCAGTATATTATTATAGCTACTCATATAACTATATGCCATAGCAGCACCTATATTCCTATTTATTGACCTCATTTAGTATTTTACTGAGTCAGCAGCTACTCTTCCTGGGGTTTATTAGGATCCTCATTAACTGTTGCCATAGCAGCAGCTACTCTTCCTGGGGTTTATTAGGATCCTCATTAACTGTTGCCATAGCAGCAGCTACTCTTCCTGGGGTTTATTAGGATCCTCATTAACTGTTGTCATAGCAGCAGCTACTCTTCCTGGGGTTTATTATCCTGTGAGTTTCCTTGAATTTGTTCTGGATTTGGGGACTGTGAAGGGTGGCCTGTCTGGTGACCTGTCTGGTGGCCTGTCTGGTGGCCTGTCTGGTGACCTGTCTGGTGGCCTGTCTGGTGACCTGTCTGTTGACCTGTCTGTTGACCTGTCAGGTGACCTGTCCGGTGACCTGTCTGGTGACCTGTCTGGTGGCCTGTCTGGTGACCTGTCTGGTGACCTGTCTGGTGACCTGTCTGGTGACCTGTCTGGTGACCTGTCTGGTGACCTGTCTGGTGGCCTGTCTGTTTGCCTGTCTGGTGACCTGTCTGTTTGCCTGTCTGGTGACCTGTCTGGTGACCTGTCTGGTGACCTGTCTGGTGGCCTGTCTGTTTGCCTGTCTGGTGACCTGTCTGGTGACCTGTCTGGTGGCCTGTCTGGTGGCCTGTCTGGTGACCTGTCTGGTGGCCTGTCTGGTGACCTGTCTGGTGACCTGTCTGGTGGCCTGTCTGGTGACCTGTCTGGTGACCTGTCTGGTGGCCTGTCTGTTTGCCTGTCTGGTGGCCTGTCTGTTTGCCTGTCTGGTGACCTGTCTGGTGACCTGTCTGGTGACCTGTCTGGTGGCCTGTCTGGTGGCCTGTCTGGTGACCTGTCTGGTGACCTGTCTGTTGGCCTGTCTGGTGACCTGTCTGGTGGCCTGTCTGGTGACCTGTCTGGTGACCTGTCTGTTGACCTGTCTGGTGACCTGTCTGGTGACCTGTCTGGTGACCTGTCTGGTGACCTGTCTGGTGGCCTGTCTGGTGACCTGTCTGGTGACCTGTCTGGTGACCTGTCTGGTGACCTGTCTGGTGACCTGTCTGGTGGCCTGTCTGGTGGCCTGTCTGGTGACCTGTCTGGTGACCTGTCTGGTGACCTGTCTGGTGACCTGTCTGGTGACCTGTCTGTTGGCCTGTCTGGTGACCTGTCTGGTGACCTGTCTGGTGACCTGTCTGGTGGCCTGTCTGGTGGCCTGTCTGGTGACCTGTCTGGTGACCTGTCTGGTGACCTGTCTGGTGACCTGTCTGGTGACCTGTCTGGTGGCCTGTCTGGTGGCCTGTCTGGTGGCCTGTCTGGTGACCTGTCTGGTGACCTGTCTGGTGACCTGTCTGGTGGCCTGTCTGGTGACCTGTCTGTTGACCTGTCTGGTGACCTGTCTGGTGACCTGTCTGTTGACCTGTCTGGTGGCCTGTCTGGTGACCTGTCTGGTGACCTGTCTGGTGACCTGTCTGGTGACCTGTCTGGTGGCCTGTCTGGTGACCTGTCTGGTGACCTGTCTGGTGACCTGTCTGGTGGCCTGTCTGGTGACCTGTCTGGTGACCTGTCTGGTGACCTGTCTGGTGACCTGTCTGGTGACCTGTCTGGTGACCTGTCTGGTGACCTGTCTGGTGGGGTAACTATGTCTGTCAGAACTACGGTATATGTAAATCGATTGTACAGTCAATTTGGAATTTTCAACACAATAAAATTTTCTCACAATTGAACAAGAATTGATGCAGTCAATCTCCCCTCTCTACTGTGACCCAAGAGAGGCTGACATGCATACTGCTGACATTAGTTCTATGTGTCCATCAAAGAGCAAGAGCTGATTCTCTGTTGCAGATTTTCTAGGTCCTTCTTTGCAGCACTTGGCCAATATCACCCGACAATAGTCAAGATGAGATAAAACTAGAGCCTACAGAACTTGTTTGGTTGACTGTGGTGTTAAAAATGCTGAGCATCTCTTTAAACCGACATCTCTGTGTTTGACCTCTCTAATAGTGTTATAATCTGTGTGTTTGACCTCTCTAATAGTGTTATAATATGTGTTTGACCTCTCTAACAGTGTTAGAATCTGTGTGTTTGACCTCTCTATGAACTAACAGTGTTATAATCTGTGTGTTTGACCTCTCTATGAACTAACAGTGTTTTAATCTGTGTATTTGACCTCTATGAACTACAGTGTTATAATCTGTGTGTTTGACCTCTCTATGAACTAACAGTGTTATAATCTGTGTGACCTTGTGTTATAATCTGTGTGTTTGACTCTCTATGAACAGTGTTATAATCTGTGTGTTTGACCTATGAACTAACAGTGTTATAATCTGTGTGTTTGACCTCTCTATGAACTAACAGTGTTATAATCTGTGTGTTTGACTCTCTGTGTGTTTGAACAGTGTTATAATCTGTGTGTT
>NW_026290954.1:2407500-2415211 GCF_023373465.1 Oncorhynchus keta | reverse complement strand
TTGTCTCTGAGAACCATACTTAGGCAGCATGTTTTCCCACCATGGGTTGTGGGTAGTTGTTTTCTCTGAGAACCATAGTTAGGCAGCCTGTTTTCCCACCATGGGTTGTGGGTAGTTGTTGTCTCTGAGAACCATAGTTAGGCAGCCTGTTTTCCCACTATGGGTTGTGGGTAGTTGTCTCTGAGAACCATACTTAGGCAGCCTGTTTTCCCACTATGGGTTGTGGGTAGTGGTTGTCTCTGAGAACCATACTTAGGCAGCCTTTTTCCCACTATGGGTTGTGGGTAGTTGTTGTCTCTGAGAACCATACTTAGGCAGCCTGTTTTCCCACTATGGGTTGTGGGTTGTTGTTGTCTCTGAGAACCATACTTAGGCAGCCTGTTTTCCCACTATGTGTTGTGGGTAGTGGTTGTCTCTGAGAACCATACTTAGGCAGCCTGTTTTCCCACTATGGGTTGTGGGTTGTTGTTGTCTCTGAGAACCATAGTTAGGCAGCCTGTTTTCCCACTATGTGTTGTGGGTTGTGGTTGTCTCTGAGAACCATACTTAGGCAGCCTGTTTTCCCACTATGGGTTGTGGGTAGTTGTTGTCTCTGAGAACCATACTTAGGCAGCCTGTTTTCCCACTATGGGTTGTGGGTAGTGGTTGTCTCTGAGAACCATAGTTAGGCAGCCTGTTTTCCCACTATGGGTTGTGGGTTGTTGTTGTCTCTGAGAACCATACGTAGGCAGCCTGTTTTCCCACTATGGGTTGTGGGTAGTTGTTGTCTCTGAGAACCATACTTAGGCAGCCTGTTTTCCCACTATGGGTTGTGGGTAGTTGTTGTCTCTGAGAACCATACTTAGGCAGCCTGTTTTCCCACTATGTGTTGTGGGTAGTGGTTGTCTCTGAGAACCATACTTAGGCAGCCTGTTTTCCCACTATGGGTTGTGGGTAGTTGTTGTCTCTGAGAACCATACTTAGGCAGCCTGTTTTCCCACTATGTGTTGTGGGTTGTGGTTGTCTCTGAGAACCATACTTAGGCAGCCTGTTTTCCCACTATGGGTTGTGGGTAGTTGTTGTCTCTGAGAACCATACTTAGGCAGCCTGTTTTCCCACTATGGGTTGTGGGTAGTGGTTGTCTCTGAGAACCATACTTAGGCAGCCTGTTTTCCCACTATGGGTTGTGGGTAGTTGTTGTCTCTGAGAACCATACTTAGGCAGCCTGTTTTCCCACTATGGGTTGTGGGTAGTGGTTGTCTCTGGAGAACCATACTTAGGCAGCCTGTTTTCCCACTATGGGTTGTGGGTAGTGGTTGTCTCTGAGAACCATAGTTAGGCAGCCTGTTTTCCCACTATGGGTTGTGGGTAGTTGTTGTCTCTGAGAACCATAGTTAGGCAGCCTGTTTTCCCACTATGGGTTGTGGGTAGTGGTTGTCTCTGAGAACCATAGTTAGGCAGCCTGTTTTCCCACCATGGGTAGTTGTTGTCTCTGATTGAGAATCATACTTAGGCAGCCTGTTTTCCCACTATGTGTTGTGGGTTGTTGTTTTCTGTTTTGCGTTGCTGCACCTTACGGAACTGTTTCGTTTTCATTTCACTCTCTCTGTTATTTTAGTTTTGTGTTCAGTTTAAATAAAATAACACTTACCACGCTGCATATTGGTCCGATCCTTCCTACACTATCTTTTTTATGAATGTGTTATTCAATGTGTTTCTAATGGATATAGTAGTGAAGGCCAAAATCAATCATTTAATCAAATCATTTTATTTGTTTAAATATTTTTGATACCTAAACGAGTCATACAATTAAAAATCAAATAGCTAAATGATCAATGGTATGACCATCTTAAAACAATTCCATATGTGCTGTTTAACTAGCTGTGCTATTAGGACATTACTGTTTAACTAGCTGTACTATTAGGACATTACTGTTTAACTAGCTGTACTATTAGGACATTACTGTTTAACTAGCTGTGCTATTAGGACATTACTGTTTAACTAGCTGTACTATTAGGACATTACTGTTTAACTAGCTGCTAGCTGTACTATTAGGACATTACTGTTTAACTAGCTGTACTATTAGGACATTACTGTTTAACTAGCTGTGCTATTAGGACATTACTGTTTAACTAGCTGTTCTATTAGGACATTACTGTTTAACTAGCTGTTCTATTAGGACATTACTGTTTAACTAGCTGTACTATTAGGACATTACTGTTTAACTAGCTGTACTATTAGGACATTACTGTTTAACTAGCTGTACTATTAGGACATTACTGTTTAACTAGCTGTACTATTAGGACATTACTGTTTAACTAGCTGTACTATTAGGACATTACTGTTTAACTAGCTGTGCTATTAGGACATTACTGTTTAACTAGCTGTACTATTAGGACATTACTGTTTAACTAGCTGTGCTATTAGGACATTACTGTTTAACTAGCTGTTCTATTAAGACATTACTGTTTAACTAGCTGTACTATTAGGACATTACTGTTTAACTAGCTGTACTATTAGGACATTACTGTTTAACTAGCTGTGCTATTAGGACATTACTGTT
Source organism: Oncorhynchus keta (assembly GCF_023373465.1). Lineage (NCBI taxonomy): Eukaryota > Metazoa > Chordata > Actinopteri > Salmoniformes > Salmonidae > Oncorhynchus > Oncorhynchus keta. The sequence continues at coordinate 2,412,669 of NW_026290954.1, read as the reverse complement.
TAACTAGCTGTGCTATTAGGACATTACTGTTTAACTAGCTGTACTATCAGGACATTACTGTTTAACTAGCTGTACTATTAGGACATTACTGTTTAACTAGCTGTACTATTAGGACATTACTGTTTAACTAGCTGTACTATTAGGACATTACTGTTTAACTAGCTGTACTATCAGGACATTACTGTTTAACTAGCTGTACTATTAGGACATTACTGTTTAACTAGCTGTACTATTAGGACATTACTGTTTAACTAGCTGTACTATTAGGACATTACTGTTTAACTAGCTGTACTATTAGGACATTACGGTTTAACTAGCTGTACTATTAGGACATTACTGTTTAACTAGCTGTACTATTAGGACATTACTGTTTAACTAGCTGTACTATTAGGACATTACTGTTTAACTAGCTGTGCTATTAGGACATTACTGTTTAACTAGCTGTACTATTAGGACATTACTGTTTAACTAGCTGTGCTATTAGGACATTACTGTTTAACTAGCTGTACTATTAGGACATTACTGTTTAACTAGCTGTACTATTAGGACATTACTGTTTAACTAGCTGTGCTATTAGGACATTACTGTTTAACTAGCTGTGCTATTAGGACATTACTGTTTAACTAGCTGTGCTATTAGGACATTACTGTTTAACTAGCTGTGCTATTAGGACATTACTGTTTAACTAGCTGTGCTATTAGGACATTACTGTTTAACTAGCTGTACTATTAGGACATTACTGTTTAACTAGCTGTACTATTAGGACATTACTGTTTAACTAGCTGTACTATTAGGACATTACTGTTTAACTAGCTGTACTATTAGGACATTACTGTTTAACTAGCTGTACTATTAGGACATTACTGTTTAACTAGCTGTACTATTAGGACATTACTGTTTAACTAGCTGTACTATTAGGACATTACTGTTTAACTAGCTGTGCTATTAGGACATTACTGTTTAACGAGTTTACTTCACAACCCCACAGAGCTGTGCAGTATGGGTAAGTTTACCCCACAGAGCTGTGCTGTATGGATAAGTTTACCCCACAGAGCTGTGCAGTATGGGTAAGTTTACCCCACAGAGCTGTTCAGTATGGGTAAGTTTACCCCACAGAGCTGTTCAGTATGGGTAAGTTTACCCCACAGAGCTGTGCAGTATGGGTAAGTTTACCCCACAGAGCTGTGCAGTATGGGTAAGTTTACCCCACAGAGCTGTTCAGTATGGGTAAGTTTACCCCACAGAGCTGTGCAGTATGGGTAAGTTTACCCCACAGAGCTGTGCAGTATGGGTAAGTTTACCCCACAGAGCTGTTCAGTATGGGTAAGTTTACCCCACAGAGCTGTGCAGTATGGGTAAGTTTACCCCACAGAGCTGTTCAGTATGGGTAAGTTTACCCCACAGAGCTGTGCAGTATGGGTAAGTTTACCCCACAGAGCTGTGCAGTATGGGTAAGTTTACCCCACAGAGCTGTTCAGTATGGGTAAGTTTACCCCACAGAGCTGTGCAGTATGGCTAAGTTTACCCCACAGAGCTGTTCAGTATGGGTAAGTTTACCCCACAGAGCTGTGCTGTATGGGTAAGTTTACCCCACAGAGCTGTTCAGTATGGGTAAGTTTACCCCACAGAGCTGTGCAGTATGGGTAAGTTTACCCCACAGAGCTGTGCAGTATGGGTAAGTTTACCCCACAGAGCTGTGCAGTATGGGTAAGTTTACCCCACAGAGCTGTTCAGTATGGGTAACTGTGGTCATTAACTTTGACACTTTAGTCACCATCTCAGGTCCTTACTAACATGGCAGGTCCTACAGGCCCTAGTTTTGTCTCACCTGGGCTACTGTTCAGTCATGTGGTCCGGTGCCACAAAAAGTACTTTGCAACTGGCTCAGAACAGGGCAGCATGGAATGAAACCAGGGTCTGTAGTGACTCCTACTACTGTGATACAGCCTGGAATGGAAGGAGGGTCTGTAGTGACGCCTCTATAGCACTGTGATACAGCCTGGAATCGAACCGGGGTCTGTAGTGACTCCTCTAACACTGTGATACAGCCTGTCTGTAGTGACTCCTCTAGCACTGAGATACAGCCTGTCTGTAGTGACTCCTCTAGCACTGAGATACAGCCTGTCTGTAGTGACTCCTCTAACACTGAGATACAGCCTGGAATGGAAACAGGGTCTGTAGTGACTCCTCTAGCACTGAGATACAGCCTAAAATGGAAGGAGGGTCTGTAGTGACTCCTCTAGCGCTATGATACAGCCTGGAATGGAACCAGGGTCTGTAGTGACTCCTCTAGCACTGAGATACAGCCTAAAATGGAAGGAGGGTCTGTAGTGACTCCTCTAGCGCTATGATACAGCCTGGAATGGAACCAGGGTCTGTAGTGAATCCTCTAGCTTTGTGATACAGCCTGGAATGGAACCAGGGTCTGTAGTGACTCCTCTAGCACTGTGATACAGCCTGGAATGGAACCAGGGTCTGTAGTGACTCCTCTAGCACTGTGATACAGCCTGGAATGGAACCAGGGTCTGTAGTGACTCCTCTAGTACTGTGATACAGCCTGGAATGGAACCAGGGTCTGTAGTGACTCCTCTTGCACTGTGATACAGCCTGGAATGGAACCAGGGTCTGTAGTGACTCCTCTAGCACTGTGATACAGCCTGGAATGGAACCAGGGTCTGCAGTGACTCCTCTAGCACTGAAATACAGCCTGGAATGGAACCAGGGTCTGTAGTGACTCCACTAACACTGAGATACAGCCTGTCTGTAGTGACTCCTCTAGCACTGAGATACAGCCTGTCTGTAGTGACTCCTCTAGCACTGAGATACAGCCTGTCTGTAGTGACTCCTCTAACACTGAGATACAGCCTGTCTGTAGTGACTCCACTAACACTGAGATACAGCCTGTCTGTAGTGACTCCTCTAACACTGAGATACAGCCTGTCTGTAGTGACTCCTCTAACACTGAGATACAGCCTGTCTGTAGTGACTCCTCTAACACTGAGATACAGCCTGTCTGTAGTGACTCCTCTAACACTGAGATACAGCCTGTCTGTAGTGACTCCTCTAACACTGAGATACAGCCTGTCTGTAGTGACTCCTCTAACACTGAGATACAGCCTGTCTGTAGTGACTCCACTAACACTGAGATACAGCCTGTCTGTAGTGACTCCTCTAACACTGAGATGCAGCCTGGAGTGGTAGAAGGGTCTGTAGTGACTCCTCTAACACTGTGATACAGCCTGGAATGGAACCAGGGTCTGTAGTGACTCCTCTAACACTGAGATACAGCCTGTCTGTAGTGACTCCTCTAACACTGAGATACAGCCTGTCTGTAGTGACTCCTCTAACACTGAGATACAGTGCTTTCGACCGCCGCACCACTCTAAATAAACCCATCAGAAGTCTGCAGCTAAAGGTAGAGAGTAATAAGTCTGCCTGGTTGGATGTCTTTAACGTTGGGGCTCAGAAGGGGGATATGAAAGGAAGGGGATTGTCGTTTTGAAATTTCAAAGTGTAAATTGGGTTAATGATGTCAACCTTACGCTGCCGCAGGCTCTTTGGTGGAAAATAAGCCACAAAAACACTTTATAGAGGAGAGTTTGTCCTCGTTTTAATGATGAGTCATTTCGTGTGTTTTTATTCTGGAGTGTGCTTGAAAAATCAAAATGAATTGAACTCTGTGATGAAAAATTAGGTTCATGTAGTCTCTTGACACTGTATTGCAACATACACTATATTATGGAGTGAGCTTGAAAGACAAACGTAATTGAACTCTGTGATGACAATGAGGTTCAGGTATTTTGTTTTGACAGAATACAACAAACAGCCAATACAGAAGAATGTTCAAGACAATTATTTCAGTGAACAATTAGATGTTAGGTTATTTAGGTTAATTAGGTGTGTTCATTCAAGTGGAACGTACAGTGTTTTTACTACCAAATACAACATTCCCAGTTAATGCTTCAAACCCAACTTTATAAGTAAAAGTGTTTTTCTTTTGTTGGTTCTATTTGAATCGAAATGACATAATGTACAGTAAGACATTGTTGGCAGTTCAACGTATTGATAATACCACAGTGGGCTAAATCAGGGTTGCAGTAAGGGTTTCTTGGTCGTAGTACACAATCTACTCTGAAACAAAATGATCCACCTCACAAACATGTTTAAGCGAGGCGGCAGCGTAATCTCGTGATTAGAGCGTTGGACTAGTAACCGAAAGGTTGCAAGTTCAAATCCCTGAGCTGGTACAAATCTGTTGTTCTACTCCTGAACAGGCAGTTAACCCACTGTTTCTAGACCAGTTAACCCACTGTTCCTAGACCAGTTAACCCACTGTTCCTAGACCAGTTAACCCACTGTTCCTAGACCAGTTAACCCACTGTTCCTAGACCAGTTAACCCACTGTTCCTAGACCAGTTAACCCACTGTTCCTAGACCAGTTAACCCACTGTTCCTAGACCAGTTAACCCTCTGTTCCTAGACCAGTTAACCCTCTGTTCTAGACCAGTTAACCCACTGTTCCTAGACCAGTTAGTTAACCCACTGTTCCTAGACCAGTTAGTTAACCCACTGTTCCTAGACCAGTTAACCCACTGTTCCTAGACCAGTTCAGTTCATAGTGAATGAGGGCAGTCCTGGGTGTGGTAAAATAGTTTATTTGTATAAAGGCCTACTAAAGCTCTGTTGATTGGCTATGGCCCACCGGTTTTGTGTAGAATCTGGTCCTTGGACCAGTCCGATGTTTTATAAGGCTTTAATTTACTGCAGTGTCTGTTATTATTTTTAATTGTGCAAACTGCACGTCACTTCCCCACTCTATATAGCTATAGCATGCCATACATCATTCCCACACATTATATGAATTCATGAAAATCACCATATTTAAGTGCTCTGTCAGAAAATTTAACAAAGTGTCATATTCTTCCTGGGGGTGATTTGAATAAGCCTGCATGTTTCTAAATGCTGTCAGTTCCACTTCAAATTCAAGCAGAGGATTAAAATTGAAATAAGATTTTTTTAAAGATGGCAAATCTCTACCAACATTAGTCTGGGGGAAAAAAATAAAAATCTAATATTTTCTCCAACATGTCCCAAGATAAGTTAGAAGAAGCTGTTTTTGTTCTTGGAATTGACATTATACAGGAAGCCATTTTGGTCTCGGAATCCCAG